>NW_019417012.1:51300-131172 GCF_000390285.2 Anoplophora glabripennis | reverse complement strand
GCACAATATGTTAAAAAAATTGGAAAAATGTCATATTTTTCTTCCTATTTAATTATGTATCTTTTTAAGAGTTGATTTTAGGCGAAAATGGAAGAGGAAAAAAATGTTTGTAATTAAATTTTTTACAATACATGACTGGTTACAAATCGAATGAATCATGATTATTATGGTTAAAATCGAAAAAATCGCAAAAATGGGGTTAAAAACAATACTTTTTAGGGAATTTTTTGGGGTATTTAAATTGGGTACAGGACCTTTATACTTGGCTCAAGAAAACTTCATGTTATGTAGAATCATCACACCAAATTTCATCTAAATCGGTTCGATAGATTTTGCATAATAATTTTGGAATCCAGATTTTGAAAAAAATTTGTAAATTTTCAAATTTTTGCACAGCAGAAATCAAGGCCCTTAGATACTTGAAAATTTAATCACATATAGAAGGGCTCTCAAGCTTTCAAACTTTTTTTGAAAAATTCGAATCCGTCAATTAGGAGAGCTCTGGCGCTTGTTTAAACATTGGTCGAATTTTTGTATTTATAAACAATTAGAATAACTTTGTGAATATTCAATTAAATAAAATTTAAACGAATGAACCAAACGTTTCTTCGGGTGTCTAATAGTGGCTGCAAATTATTTTGCAAAAACTCCAAATATCGATGTCCATTCAGACGTTCCTCAAAAACCTATGGACCTATTAAATTATTACACACTATTCCTGCCCATACATTAATAGTGGGTAATAATTTAATAGGTCCATAGGTTTTTGAGAAACATCGATATTTGGAGTTGAGTACTTTAACTTATTCTTGTTTTGTTTTTCTATTTTATGTTATGTGTAAAGTGTGTTTGTAAAATTTTGTTAGTGAAAATTACATTCGAAGACAGAAAGATTTTCTAGGCTCTTATTTAAAAAATATGTACGGTTATAACATAGTAATTATGTCTTATTAAAATTTAAAAACAAAAAATGAGGCGCCGCTCGATGTCCACGGTGACATAAAATCACAAATATTTCCTAAACTGTTAATTTTGAACCAAGAGGGTATTATCGTTGACAAATTCTTCAGGGAACTTATTTTTGATGCAAGCAGATTGCGATCGTCATCTATGCAAAAATTCCGGGCTGTTAACCATTCGGCATAGTCCGTCCGTGACGTTCTGGGCATAATGAAGTTTCACTTACAACATCAAAAGCAAGCTGTAGGTACGCAAGTGTTATCGATCACCAAATTTGCATCATGCTGAAGTTAATAGTTTAGAGACTGTAAACAAAAATAACTTTTTAATTTTCATCTTTGAGGGCCCGTAAAATTTATATGAAGAACTGATTTTGACCTCATCTATCTGTACTCGACTTTTTTGTATCAAGTATCGGGACTCCCTGTATATTTATTTGCAAATAATTAGTCATTTCAAAAGATTGATAGCGTTACCAAATTTAATAGATGTTCCTCGTATTAAAGCTACAAATTAATTTAATAACTTACTGCAAGGATATATTGCGTTACATCTCTGGATAAAGAATGTTATACTCTTCACTGATAAACGTATGTAACTGTTTGAAAATTTCAACTACAGAAGTCTTTTTAATGATACACATGGAAAGAAATGATATTCTGGCAAAAATATTTCGAAATTCAATACACTGCAGGGTAAATTAACATTTGAGACTGCATGTAATTAAAGTATCAAATTTGAGATACTAATGTAATCTTTTCTCTCTCTTATAATAAAGAGAATACAAATATGAAACAGATCAACAATTTCTTCTATTTATTTATGAATATATATTTAAAAAAACTCATTAAACCTTTGCCTGAAACAATTAACGGTTGTTTAAATAGAATTATTTTTACCTAAGTAAAAATGTAACCTTAAAAAAATTAACATTAGTTAACGATGTGAAAAATCTGTTCCCGTTTTGAAAACTCGCAGTTTCAATTTAAGTAAATGTCAGTTTAAATTTTGTACATTTATCATTTATACTCACCCTTTAATTTTACAATAAATTAAAATAACACAGTATTATGTTTATTTATAACTTAGCACTTAACACTTAATTATTTTAATAATTAGGATTAATTTAGATGTATTCATGACCAAATCATATTTCTTTTAAATCAAAACCATTAATCAACTACGCTATAATGTATTGGCCAATATCTTTCTACTCTTCCATTCATTACCTATTTTATTTTAAACTGAAATAATATCTAACAAAGTTATCTTTCTCAGACGTTTCATAATATTAACAAAGTAATAGAATCTAAATATAGAATATTCTTGACGTTAATGATAATTGTTATATTTTGATTTCTAAGGGTCACTGCTGCCATGATTGCACTAAATTTACAAAAATTATTTTTTAATCAAAAGATTAACATCGATATCATCAACATGAATTTTGTTAAATTAATTTTTGTGATAAGTTTTAATTCGTGCAAAACTAGGTATATTTACTTAGTTATTTTAATTACAAAGATAAAAAATAATGCTGAATGACGCGCACAAAACCAATCACGGGAATCGAAAACATTTTGACTGACTGACGTTGTCGTACAGAAACCCTATCCTGAAAAAATTTGAGAAGTCTTTCCGGATGTTATTTTGAGTAGATTTTAGTAAATGGTAGAAGTTTTAGTGGGTACACGTGAAAAATATTGTCATGGCATTCCTGTAACAACACGCTGAGTTCAGAGATTAAAATATTTCATACATCAACTACTAAACATTATTATTTATAGTTTTTTTAAAAACACTCTTAGTAAAGAGACAGCTCATCCCCAGAGCACAAGTTGAGGAAGCTTTCTTAGTAAAAAATGACCAAGAGAAATATTTATAATCCAGTTCTGCACTTCGCTGTGAGATGGCGCAATAACTCTGGGCACATTATAAAACACAGTTTTTTATATTTATATTATTACTATTAGGTACACCAATTAACAACGATTTGTTTTATTTACTACATTTTACTGCACTTTATTACTACACTGCAGCACTTCTGAACACCTCGAATACTTTTCAACTACTAATTTAACATATATTATAAACAGTTGTATTTATACACTTAATAGAACACTTTACCAGTACAAAAAACACATTCACATAAGAATTTCGGGATTCTTATAATAAAAATACCGATGTCGTTAAATGAGAACGCCTAATTTTGAAGTAGTCTTTCATTAAGTGTTTCCACAAAATCGTAAAAAGTTGGTTTTACCAACTACATCTATAGAAAAAGGTTGTTTGAAAGACATGAAATTAATTTTGACAAAAAATTTAAATTCGTAATAATTTTTTGTTGATAATCAGCTTAATAACAACCTTAGTATATATTATAAATATTACTCCAGTCGAATTAAAATTTGAATGTAAAAAAATTATTATATACCACGTAATTATTGTTAAAACTAATACCTATTTACAGTGGACTATGTACCATCATCATGTATTTACATGAATATACAGAGTGTCCGCAAATTTCACGGACAACGTTTGACGACGATAAATAAATACGATCTACGAAAAAAAAGTTAAATAAAAAAAATATTTCATTTTGGAACAAGCCTTCAAAGTTGTCAAAAATAAAACTAATTTAATTAAAACTTACGTACTATTTCTTAAAGTTTTAGTCAGATCGATAAACTGCGTAATAGTTTTCTCCGGTTACCTCTCCCTTTTAGCGGTCAAAACTTTTACACTGGTCGCATTTTTTTAAAACGGGCAGCTACACTGAAAAGATCGTTTTTTTAAATTATTGTCTCTTAAGAAAATCGCCTACAGAAAGCCATTCTTGAGAAAAATGGCATTATTTGCAGGTCCGTATGTTTCGGTTTGCGTAGCAATGTCACGGATTTAAACTTTTAGTTCAGTAGGCGATGAAAACAAGATGTTGATTGCTGTGGCTATCAGGTAATGTCATTATTGTCGTGCTTCTTTAGGATTCTCATCACTCCACACATGCAAATTATGAAAATTTACAACTCCGTTCCTTGTAAAACAAGATTGGTCGGTATAAAACAATCTTTCAAGCATATTATTATATTCTGCGAAGCCATTCACCAACCAGCGGCAAAATTGTAAACGTGCGTTGGGATCTAAGTTTTCAAGTTCTTGAGCAGGAGTTAAATGAAATTGCCGAAGAAGTTGCTTTTTTTAAGTTTTGTGAACATTAGTTTTCATACCTACATTTAATTGTCTTGATACACTGCCGACACTGCTGCGCAATACGCAAACCGAAACGTACACACCTGCAAATAATGCTATTTTTCTCAAGAATGGTTTTCTGTAGGCGATTTTCTCAAGAGACAATATTTTTTAATAAAACGACCGTTGCAATGTTGCTGCCCGTTTTAAAAAAATACGATCACTGTAAAAGTTTTGACCGCTAAAAGGGAGAGGTTACCTATCACCCAGTATATCGTTTTGACTAAAGCTTTAAGAAGTAATACGCCATAATAGTTCAAATAAATGTGCCAGATTTTAACGCGATCGGTAAAAGGGTTATGAAGTTAGATATTAATTAAATTATTTTCATTTTTGACAACTTTGAAGACCTGTAACTCTAAAAACCAAGAAGTTTTTATTAAGCTTTTTTTTCGTAGATCGTATTTATATATAATCGTGAATATGCAGTCAAACGATGTCGGTGAAATTTGCGGACACCCTGTATAACAACAATGAAATGTGTAAAATTTTAAGTAGTCATACTAGGCCAATACGGCTTTACAATATTTTAATGAAATTGAATAATATAAATTCCTCCCATTTCGCTATACTTATCGATTTAAAAAAAAATCATCAAAATCGGAGCCACAGAAGCTGATATACTGATCGCCGAAGCGCACGCGCTCTTGTTGAACGCGCGATTTCAATTTCTATAATTCATCCCCTCAAATGGTCGGCTTGACGATATTAATTAATTTAATTTTCATACAAAAAGCACACGTGCGGTAATAGTTATAAAAGCACATACGGAAAGTTCTTGAAAAAACATACCAAACTCAATTTTTGTTGTTACATTATGCATAGTTTTGCAGCTAACGCTTGTTGACTTTGACACTAGATATTCTTTTGTTTTCAAGTTAGGCGTCTTTTCGATAACTGTTTTTTTAGTACTTTACCCGCAAAATCGCTACACGAAAGTATTTGTTTATAAAGTCAAAAATTTTCGAACTTTTAAAATCGCTCCAAAAATTATTATCAAAAGAAAATTGATATTATAACGATTCTATATGAAAGTTAGGGGGTCCAAGTATGTGTAAAAAAAATCAGCGCCAATTAAAATGCTTAACTTTAACCCCAGTATTGACAAAAAAAAAATAACATTTTGTGCTGAAATTTCGTAACAAATTGTCTGATGCCAAAACTATCAGACCGATTTGGATCGGGTTTTGGGATTTCGTTTTGTAATACTTTAAAGTACTTACATCTACATTTATAGTATAATTGGACCATTTCTTACCTGTTAGCTGAACACTTCGATTTTCATCACTTTCTTACGCTGTTTTGGCTATCTAGCAACAAAGATATGATACGCGCGGGTATCAGAACAATTCTATCTTGTAGCATATTTTATAATAAACAATTTCATCAGTAATAGTTTTTTCTGTAAATTGCATATTTAAAAAGTTATATTGGAAAATGTGAGATTTTTGAGTAATTTTGCAGTTTTTAATTTTTCCTGCAAATAGCACAACTTTAATTCCTGGCGCAAACTTATATTTTCATTGTATATATTATTTTCGACTGAATTTTACTAATATCTAATCTACGTCAAGCAACAGCCATATCTCGAAGGTTTTGAGCTTAATTCTCTTGGACTACGATGAAATATGAATCCATTTCACTTCCATTCTGACGAAGATGCCAAAAAATGGGTCGATTCTTGGATAACCTCAAAAGACGTGTCGTTTTCCCACATGAAATTAAAATTATGGGAAAAAGTAGTGGTTAGCGATGGACAATTCTCTGTGACATTTTTATTATTTTTTATATAAAAAAAACAGCGAAATAGTAAAAACTATGCGAAATTTCCAGTGCCAACAATTCTGAGGAAAATGTAACCAGTATAATTTACTCCACAGATTTAAGTTAGCACTTAATTTTTTCACGACAAATGCCATTTTATAAATTCATTTTTGCACTTCGCTTTAATACCTTCATTTTTTCAAAAGACAGAAATAAGTAAGTACTTTCGGGGGTACTTTCTTTTGAAAACACTGTTTCATAAAAATGAAAGCTTCAAAGACAAATTTTCAAAAGTTATATGTACCGTTTCGAAAATATGGGTAGAGGTATGCTACTGATTTTAGATATTAGTTTACATATTTGCTAATACTTACAAATTTTCCATTTAAAATTCCATAATCATTCCTATATTGTGATAAAAATCATATATCTCTCATACAACTATTGACGTCATTTTATAAAAAAGGACTAATTTAATGCTATCCACATTTTACTATTGATCTGTCTATTTCCAGTTTTATTAACCAGACTAAACTATATAAGTAGGCATGCGATGCGAGTTTATTAAATTTTTCCATAGCTTAAGTATTGACGAAAATATATCTATTATAAAAATATATTTTAGGAATATTAAGTCGTAGAGCTTTTAAAAATCGTTTTAATTCGAAATATTACCAGCGTTTTATTATTAACCTATACTGATGTTTAGGACAGCGCCCAACAACAGATTCTTGGATCAAAAACCGTCGATTTAGATATAATTTTGACCAACTGACAATGAAAAACAAAAAACATTTTTATAATACCATTCTAAAACTGTTCTGGCTAATGCCTTCTTATTTAGTATGCCTTTATTTATTTGAGAGTGTATATTTCTTGAATATAAAAATTAACAGACCTAACTTAAAACTTTTTTATTTGTGGAAATTTCTTAGTTTTATAAGGTTTTTGATACAGTTTTTTGTGTAGAATTTAGTGTCATACATGGTATTTTTCTATAGCAATTTTTGGTACCTACTTAAAACATACCTTTATGTTTTTTAAATGCAACACTGTATATTTTTCAATTTTCAAAATTTGCACAAAAGGGTCTAGCCGGATAAGCATGGTGACTAATGTGTAAAATATAGTACAAATTTTGATATTAGCTTACAATGAAAAACCTACCTCTTTTAGCGCCGGTTCTCAAACTATACTTTTGCAGAGGTTATTATTATTCAAATTAATTTTTCTCAAAAACTACAACAGATAAAAATATGGAACCTATGCGGATCTTTGAGGAATATTTCAGAGAATGTTATAGATTTTTTTCAGATTTTTACAGATTCATCAAAACTTATAGTATTTTACTCATTAGTCATGGGGACTGGGGACCATTTCACCATGCTTATCCGGCTAGACCCTTTCCTTTGAAATGGTAATTGGGATAAAACTTTTTAAGAAATTAAATATATATATATAATCAAATTCCATTTTACCCTTAGGTGTCGGGAGAAATTAAATACTGAACATATTTTATTCATAATTTGTTTTGTAAAATTATTAAATATGAACAAAAATAGGAGCTGGCAAAGGTCCTTTGCTACAAATCAAATAATAATATAATATTTATTTTTCTTATTCTTAGAAGTATTTAAGAATTTGCACTATTTGCAGCAACTTAACTTTTTTAACTTGTTTCATAATATACAATTATTTTAAATTGCCATCGACCTGATAAGTTTTAAATTCATTGAAACGACGTATGGACTATAAACGGTCAAAGTGCGATTATTATAAAGTTAGCTTAAATTTTGTTAGTCAGATTTTATTGAAATATTTGAAAATTTTGACCATACACTGATAAAAATTGTGGAAGTTCACATAGTACTTTTACATATTTATAATGGTTTTATACACAAAAAATGTATTGACATACACGATACATTGTATAGAATTATGTTTGAGTGTATATATTTTTTTGCAATGTATTCATACCTTTTACGCCGTACTTTTACATTTTAAAATGTACTATTCCTAATCTTTTATGTGTTTTTACTATATTTGATGTAAATATACGAGTAAAAATGTAAATTTACATGTCCTGATTTGACTCGACCAATCAGATTAATCATGTGATCACTGGGTGCGTTGTTACCGTGCTAATTGTTCAATTGGCATGTTTAGATTAATCTCGCGAGAACGAGAACGAGAACTAGCGCAAAATTGTCATCCAAAAAAAGTCTTCATATAAGTAAAAAGCCCAGTAAAACTTTTCCCAGAAAATACATGAAGATTGTTTTTCCTTAAAATTAATTATTTTAAATTAGAAGTAAATTTATGGAAGAAAATGTGTCGCATGTGTCTTAGCTACGTACATATTATTTCTTTAATTTGTTCTGCTAGTTATACAAGAAGAACAAGATTAATTGAAGCTTTATACGATTTTCGAGAGTATGATAACGTATTTTAAAATTTCATTGAAGGACAAAGACGTCACTAAAAAAAGATGTGTAAAATTAAATGTAAAGTAATCACTGCCTGGGACACCCGGTATATATCATTCAGGTGGTCTACGTGCGTCTCCGGCCAACCATTCAGCCCAGCCAGTCGAGATGACAGATTTGGGGTCGATGTGTTTGTTTTATTTTAGTATCAATTGTAAAATACATTTTTCTGTTTAATAAACGGGGAGAGAAAATTCATTCTTCCTCGAGCTGTGGACTATAACAGTTTGTAACGTTAATAAAGCCAAATACCGAGTGTTTAGTTGTTTACTAATCTCTCTTGGGTGTTTACAGTAAAGCAGCGGTGGGGTTCGCCTATGTGCTTTTGAGGTGTTTCCGGCAAATTGTGTTTTGTGCGACCTTGTGTGCTGTGTTAGTGTAAAGTGGCATAAAAACAAATGGATTGCTTCCTAACGAAAAGAGCTTCGACATCTAGGTCTTGCTAAACTTCCGAGGAAAGTCTAGAGAAAAGAAGACGAGTAATTTGAATGGGGCTGTGAAGATGACACCACTACATATTTCTTTTGTAATCTCGACCAGCTGATAGATGCTCCAGAAAAGCGTGATCGCCAGGAAAACAGGCCTTAGCCGGCGGCGGCGGATTTCAGCTAGCGGGTCTTAGCCAGGACAGGAGGAGGCTCCGCGAAGCGAATTAATTTCAACATTATATATCCTAATCAATCATTTATGAGTGATTTATTTTTGCACTCAATATTTAGTTAATTAAAAACCAAGTTTGAGGAAAAAATGACTTAATAATAGTTAAATTTAAATCATATTAGAAAAAAAGTCTACTCTAAATTGGTTTTATATATTCAGAATAGAGTCAAAAGTCGCTCAATTGATAGTAAAATTCACTTATTTCTGATGCAATAGTTTCGCTCAGCTGTACCCTTGACTATATACACTGTCAAAGGCTGTACTCATACTAATAGAGTGAAAATTTCACTCAATCGGGTGTGGACAGAAATCGATACATTATTCAGTAAAATTGAGTGATAAAGGGTCGTTTTTGGCGATATAATAGCTTTGCGTGATTTTGGCAAATACTCGCCTAAATTCGTATCGTAAAATATTTTTGGCATCAAATTTGTATTCAGCGTTATAACACACATGGAAAAACACGTCTGAATCAAAATTTCATTGATTTTTAGTTTTGCCGACATTCTGGTATTTGTTTTAGGAGTTTAGAAGTTTATTTTTGGCATAAAATCGAAGATTAAAAAATTACATGATAAAATGAAATGTGGCTTACGGTATTAAATTTAGGAGGTCAAAATACATGAATTATGACAGTTTTAGTTTCCGGGTCTGGATTTTTTTTGTGTGGCTGTGTATTGTGTAATTTGCAGAAAATATAACCTCCAAATTTATCCTATAAAACGCACACATAGTACCTAGTGACACTAACAAACGGTAAAAAATTAACATGAGTGCGTATTTAATCATTTCCAAAATATTCCGTATATTTATGAAAAAAAATATGTTTCATTGTTTCTCAGTAGTAGAAATCGTCGAAGTCTAAATTTCGAGTCCATGGAGCTATGTGAGAAAAATTGCTAATTCAATTATCAGTTCTAGATAATTTAGCTTTACTTGTGTACTTTATTGTAAAAATTATTAGCACATGTACACATGTTTAAGTGAAGGCATTTGATTTTCTAGTCTTATTTTTATATCTGTTTTCTTTTTGTGAAAGACAGGGCGCTTGTGGAGTGTGTAATAACATTAATAAGTGCAAATAAACATACTAGAATGGTTTCTCAACACAGTAACAATGAATTAATCGACATTATGGGAATGTACATTTTTATGTATCTACAACAATTTCCAAATATGCCTGCATCAACACTTGTGTAAGTTAGTATTTTTTTCACCCTATTTTAAATTTTACGAGTTTTAAGTTAGAAACAAACCACATATGAATAACTCAAGTGGCTAGTTGACGCCCATTAGTTTTGTTTAGGTTACAAAATTCAAACAGTCCCTTTTGCCTAAACTTTAAAAATAAATTATTTTACGTAGCGACTGTGTCGCATTGTGAATTGTGCCACAAATATTGAATTTTAGGTCTCACTGAGCACACCTATTGGAATAGTGGCTTATCCATATAACTTGTGAGTTTTTTGACTGAGGTATTTAGTGGAAATAATAACTAATTCATATAATTCGTAAGTTTCCTTACTCGGTATTCGTATCTAGTATTAAAAGCCTCATACTGACACTCATAATTAATAATATTATCGCTGACTATATTGAATATGCTATATGGTGTTGAAAATAATGATTTTTAGTTTGTATTGTTCTACAAATTTACGTTGTCAATCACATTGGGAAGTTAGATATTAGATTTAACGAGCGCCACTTAATAAATTGCATATTCTGTTAAATAAATAGGTAATTATGTATTCTTTGTATAGATTACTAAAGTCATATTTCGAGACAGTCATTTGAGAAAGAATTAGTAACTGTTCATGTATTGGTATTATGAATTAAGGTATTAATCTGCATTAATTTATAATAACATTTGATGTAAATAAGCTGTCTATGCATTTGATGCAGTTTACTGCTTTGCTCGTCAGTACTGGCAGTGTAGAGATTTATGGATTGACAATGTTTTTGTGTGCGTCTTGTGGTGGGTTTGTCACGGTATTGAGGTTGGGTGCATCGTGAGTTTGCCCTTTGCGTCCATTAACACCTGGTGCTGATGGGTTAGTGGGGGTCAGGCTAATAGGAGCTACAAGACGAGTGAAGCACTCTGGATAGGTGTTTTGTGAATTTGCTCCCAACACCCATTGCACACTTGGAGTTGGCACCTGGAGGAGTGTCAAGAACAGTACGAAAATGCTTAAATATGTTTAGATGTTTAATATACAAAATTGTTTGGAAATAAGTCGCTGCTGTGCTTGCTTGTGCATGTTTGATGTGAAATGGACACATTCATATTTACAAATAGAAGCGAAGTACGTCGGCAGACTCAGTAATCATTGACAGATCTATTAACTAGATAATAGGGTGCTCAGGTATGTTTTCAAATCACTTATAGGCATATTTAGTGGCCACTCAGTAAGAAAACATCACCTCATATCACCATCACAGTAGTCAAGTCCTGATCTGCGCCGACAAGGGGTCATGTAGGATATTTGTCTGATATTTACGTTTTTCTTTAGTTACACATATATTTACGCCTGCAAAATAGAAAACAAATATTCACAAGTTGTCAATCGACAACCGATTGACAACTTTTTTCAACCCTTTATTTTAAATTTATAAACAAGAGGCAGAGCTAGCGATGTAGTCAGCGATTCCAAAAAAGTTTTCATTGTACGAATGTGGTATAGTCCTTCCGAAGTCAGTTGAATATGCAAAAAAACGTCTGGTAATAAAATTTAATGAGTTTCATAGGCGTCCCTAAAAAAAATTTCTGCTAAAGGTAAAAAATTATAATAATTTGTATATAATGTGTAGAAAATTTCTATTATATGTTCATTTGTCCAACAACACGAAATTTACCACCAATATAATAAAATTGTTTGAGGACATAAATAATTAAAATTATTAATTATTTATGTCCTCAAACAATTTTATTATATTGGTGGTAAATTTCGTTTTGTTCCGTTTGAAAATGCCATGTTGTGATGATATTAGTAAACAAAATATCCCCCTTATTTCTCTCTTTCGCAATTTAATATAAATGATTGATAGAAGATGCCTATAATAAATTAAAATTGTCTGATTCACACCAAATTCCGCACTCTGCACTGCAATGCTGGGCAATTTATGAACCACTTATCACCTGCTGTGATTTATTGCCCAGAGGCTCAATACAACTGTGCTCGTTTTCCTTTGGCCGCGCTCGCATTCTTCAACTGAGCGTATACATTTGTATCATATCCACGTTTAGTTCGACCTGACCTGTTTATGGGTATGGTTAATTAAATATGGGAACAAGTTTTTCAAATATTTCAATGCCGAATTGCTGCTTAGCGACCGAGCCTGGTACATACCTTGAAATTATTGGTTCTTCAATTGACTTCGGAAAAACTTATAAGTCAGAAGATATTAAAAATATTTCTACTGATCGAGTTCTCGCACCTCGATTTATTTACTCTTCAAATTCAAGTTTGTAAACATCCTGTATATATAATAATAGATAAGTTTAATTATAAAATAAATAACCTAACAACTGGAATAGTTAATTAGTCCGACGGATTGTTTTTTTTAATTAGTAAACAAAAAAAATAAAAAGGATATATATTCCGATTCAAAACTAGAAATGAACACGAAATTTAGCAAAATGTATACAAATACAAGTGTAAATAAATCTAAGAAATATGTATTAAAATAGCTGGCACCATTATGTTTACTAAAATATACAAGCGCAGACGGTCTATATTTAGCTTTATCTATGACCTAGACAGATTGTTAGAATTTTTGACATGATCTTATCAAAATTTAATTTTTTTATTTAAAAATGCCTTGTATTTTATATATAATCAATAATATTGATTAATATTAAAATATTTAACTTTATAAAGGAGGCCAAATTGTGTGTTCATAATTGTCCAAAGTGAATTTCTTTGAATGTTTACGTGGTGCAATGATTCAACAATATAAGAGGTATGTGTTTTTTTCATTAGTACTACTGGCTAGATTATATTTTTTTTGTTTTAAATACTTTATTTATTACTATTATTAGCTTGTCTATGAAAATTTTGCTTTGACTAATAAAAAATAAATATATTTTTTTAAATAGATAAGCTTCTAGAAAGTGATTATAAATATAGTTCCTTTAATCTCCTACCAATACAACGTTGTCTAATAAAGATAATTAATTTTGATTCACATCTGTAATATTAATTAGTTGAAAATAGCTTAGTAAACAATTGTGGCCACTGAATTAAGCGATTAATATTCAGATCGCTTAAAATCTGGCTTCGCAGTGGTGGTCCTAGTGCTGATAGGCAATCTATTTATAAATAGCATTGACTTTTACAAACAAATAGGAATAATGTATATATTTATTAACGAGAAGTCATCAGAGAATTATTGAAAAGCAACATGTGCTGAAATAATACGTCACTACCACTCACTGTAGTGTTCTATGAAATAACAGTCCCATAAATATAATTTCTTTGTTTATACGCCTTAATTTTTTTATATATGTATATACGTGTATTGGGGTCGATATATTTTATAATGGCAAATCATTTATTACATGAAAAAAATTATCAGTTCAAAAGCAATTCTATGTGGGTTCCATTCATAAAATACATAATTTCATTGCACTTTCATAAGATTTAAACTTTAATGGAAATAATTTTATTTTTCAACAGTGTATAACTAAAATGTTGGACATATTTTAATGATGGATTCCAGACAGAATGATTAATGAAACAAAATGATGCATTTGAAATTGCTGTATCAAATTTATTCAACTTTGTATTATAGATTGATTAAGTGAATAGAATGCTAAAATGTTTTACAGAAAATATGTACTTGGATTTTACTTAAATAAACCGTAAAATAAATAGGAATGCATTGCACACTGTATTTATCGCTGAAAAATATGATATAATTAAACATTCTACATAATATTCCAATGAAATCTTGATCTTCTGGTAACTTGTGCAGAGGTAGTTTTTAAAAACTCGCTGACATTTCAATTTTTAATTTTAGAAATCATTTTTACATCATTATATCCTATCCAAAAAAATTACAAATACATTTTGTAAAAAAAATTAAAAATGGTAGTTCGAAAATGATTTAAAAATACACTTCTGCACGGCATTGGAAACTGGTCCACTGTAAAACCTGACCTCACGGCAAGGCAAGGCATGCAGTCGGCGACCGGCACGGTGGCAAAGTGTAATAAAAAATGAACAAACAAAAAATTGATAAAATTTCTTTCCTAAGGAAAGAAATAAAAAAAATGACACCTATTTTATATCAGCAAATTCAACTGCTTTTGCTGCTATTGTTATTAATTAATTAATAAAATAATTTGTCATACCTGATCTTACAACAACTGTTCGAACTAACACAAATGTTGTCTTGCTTCACCATAAATTAAAACGATATCTATTAACTCCCGAGTTGCTATATGCGTAAACCATTTTTGCCACTTGAAAAACTAATGTAAACACTATCGCAAAAACGTAAATACAAACATAGGATTTCTGTTGGCAATCGCCTGGGGCCATATGGCCACATTGCGCACAACGTACAATGCGAATTTCGGCAGTAGTCCAGCGAAGTAAATATTGAAAATACTACAACTTCAATCATTTTTTTCACGAAAACTGTAAGTTTCCAAAAAATATTTTACGATGTTGACTCCATTTTTCATGACGCATTTATTCCCCATTTTTTTGGATAAGTTGTGAATCACCCTGTATGTGTAACTAAAACAACTCGTAAATACCTCAGACAAACATCCTACATAACCTCTTGTCGGGGCAGATCAGGACTTGAATACTGTGATAGTGAGATGAGGTGATCCTTTCTTTGTAAGTGACCACTAAATATGTCTGTAAATGATTTAAAAACGTATCTGAGTTCACCCCTATTCTGAACACTGATATGAACACCCTATTACCTAGTTAACAGATGTGTTAATGATTATTGAGTACGTCGATGTACTTGGATTCTGTTTGTAAATATGAATTTGTCCAATTAACATTAAACATGTATACGGTGTGATACATACTGCACAATCAATAAGCAACTGTGATACTACTTATCACCAAACTCTTTTGTATATAAACAGATCTAAGCATTTTTCGTACTGTTCTCTCGCCCTCCCGGCGTCAAGTTCAGGTGTGCAATGGATGTTAGCAAACTCACAAAACATCCACCCAGATTGCTTCACCCGTCTATTAGCCCGAGGACACCCTCCCAACTAATCCACCGGCCCCAGGTGTTGATGGATGTAAAGAGCAAACTCGCGAAGCGCCCAGTATGAGTACCGTAACAAACACAACACAAGACGTACACAAAAATATTGTCCATGAATCTCACACTATCAGTACTGACGAGCAAAACAGTAAAGTGCCTCAAATGCATAGACAACTTATTCACATCAAATATCATTAAATTTTCTAGTACTAACACAAAATAATTGTTTCTATAACAACCCTCATTGTTACTAACATGATATTTTGGAAAACTCACAAATTACATAAATTAGCTATTATTTTTACTAAATAAGTATACTGGGTATATCTCAAAATATGACTTTACTAATCTACTACTTAATAATTTTTTCAAACAAATATGCAATTTAATTAGTGATGCTCATTAAATCAAATATCTAACTTCTCAATAAAATCGACAACCTAAATTTTTAGAATACAAATAATTATTATTTTCAAGATCATATAATCATTCAATATTCTCAGTGATAAAACTCTTAATTATCTCAGAATGAGACTATTAATACTAGATATACGAGTTAAATGAATAAACTACTATTTCTACTAAAAATGTATGTTCTGTGAGAAAACTCATGTTATATAAATAAGCTATTGTTTCTACTAAATAGCTCTTAATATGCAGGGCCCTCCAAAATTCACCCATGTTTCCAACACCCGTAATAATCCTTCAAGTGGAGTCTCCATGGTGCAATTCCCGCCAAAATAATAGAAATTCAATCCGGCAAGATGCAGTTCCCGCGTAAAAATAGGAATCTACGCGATATAGCTCTCAAATAAAGGGAATTCAACTTAGTCTTAGTTTTCAACGCTGTTTCCAAATGTCCCATTCATACACTGACAACGCATCATGCAAGATGCAGTTCCCGCCAAATAGTATTTGATCATAGACAAACCACAACATACGACCAACTACGCCGAGGAAACAGAGCGGGAAACTACCATTTCACCGATCTTTCCAATATTTCCCACCTAGGCTTCGCAGACGTCGCGATTGACATCAGAATCGTCCCAAACGTACTTACAACTATGCTACCACGCACAACGAATTTCACCTATCTTTCGAAAATTCTCTCGCCACAACGACGAGGTAGCCCTGATTGCCACCAACACACACGTACTAGATGATGCAGATACGCATGCAACATAGCACTGTACCCATCTGATCGCGCGGAAAGACGGCAACAATTTCACGCGTCTTCCCAAAATTTATCGGTCAAGCCATCTGGATAAGATTGCCGCCAAAGGTCCCTCGTTCCCGCAGACGACGGCGACGACGCATGTCTGATCTCTCCCCGAGGCCTCTGACAGGTGCACGGAGCATCAAAATTTTCGCCGACTTTTCCAAAAAGTGTCAAAAGTGAAATCATGGCAAAACTTTCAAATTCGCTCCCCTAAATGACTTTAGGGTCGGTGCTAATTATAATTTTCAGCCCCTCACCCCCTATAAGACGCCCGCAAACATCGAGACGCAAATTTTCAAGCCACGAACTTCATGGAATTAAACCGGACCATGCAGCAGGCTACCACCAAGCTAGCGTACGAACGTCAACTCTAGTTTTCAGCAATTTAATAACCGGGAACGGTGACTTGGTCAGAGCGTGTACTCGACTTGAACTTTCTTATTTGCATAATCAGTAACACTCGTTCCAAATTTTATTAACCTACATATCTTTTACATTGTTATTGAAATTTAAACACTAAATAAAGCTCACAAATTTTTTAAAACCATACCTCGAATTTTCTCAAAAATTACCACACTGAAACGCTCACAAATTCACCTCTCATACTGCTATTCACACAAAAACCTCCTAAAGCTTACCATACACTATTGAATTCAAATGCAATAGACAGTGATAATCAGACACTAAGGTAACAGACCCGACAGTGTTACACAAACATTGTGTAACCATACACAGGGTTAAGTTGAAAACCCGTTGCACACAAACATTTTAAATCGTAAAAAGTCAGTATTAAAAGTGGAATTATGAACACAAAGCAAAGCCAAATCTTGTCAACAATGGAGAAAGAGCGAAAGTATCTTTCCCTGATATTTCCCGTAATTAAAGTTAAAGGGGAAACGCACAAGCTATCTGGAAATCCCCTCATCGGCGAGTGGGCAACTAATATATCAGCATCGCAAATGAAAAGGGAACCAGAATCAAACGCTTCATTCCATCCCGTTATGAGGATCTCTCTCGACGACTCTCTAAATATCTAAAGATGATGGAAATGATGGCAGGTTAACTCCACGCAAGCTAGTCAAAATTAAAATTCCCTACCAATCGAATTCACGCACCAAAACCTACGACAATATGCTCAGTGAGAAAATTGAGTAAAAAAAATTAAAGATTTCCAATTTTTTTTTAAGTGATTTTCGAAAGAATTCGTGAATAATGGGCATGTCGAGGCAAAAAGAAGCATCTTAAAGCTTGAAGATTTTAGTTTTGAAAAATTTTTTTGAGCATCGCTCTCGGCGCAATCAAAAGAAATACTTACATAATGCAATTTTACAATTTTTTTTTCAAAACTTCACATGGGCTCAAAACAAATTTTTCTGGCTTAATCAATGCCAGGGTCATTTAGCCTGATTCCTCAGCTTCAATTTGTTTTTTTTTTTATTTTCTGTACGAATATTTCTTGATATATCGGCTGCTGAGTGAAAAGTTACCTTTTTTTAATCACCGATATCTCATGAAATAAAGATCGTACAGCGAATGAAAGGTGGGTTTTAGGAACCTAAATCAATTCTCTTGAACCTTTTGCTATGTTTGAGAAAAAAAATGTTATACTCATTTGAAAAAGTGCAAAAAATAACTTTTTCTTTTTCTGCTGTAAATTTTTAAAACGATCGGTGGAACCATTTTCCTTTCCTGAATCGTCAGTGTTATTAAAAAAAAGGAGCAGGTTTATTGCTCCTTAAACATCAATGATTAAGATTAAGAAGAAGACACAATTTCGCCTTAAATACTTATCAAATATCGAAAATTAATTATTTAATTAATTAAATTAAAATTTTTAAATTTAAAAAAAAAAATTCTCAAAATTTGAAATATTTAATGTAAAATTGAAAAAATGCCCAAAAAATTTGAAATTTTTATGAAAAATTTGATTTTTTTCAAAATTGAATTTTTTTTTCAAAAATTTTCATTTTTTTATATTTGATGAGTATTAAACGCGGAATTGTGGGAGAAATAACGAAAAAAAAATTGTTTCATCTTAATCATTCAGAATCATCATTCCAAAGTGAAGATTTCACTGTTTTCCATGAATGACTAAATACTTAAACGTAAATAAATACTTCATTTATGTAATGTTGAGTACTTTTCAGTGAAAACATGTTTAAGGAACCATAAAATAAATAAAACATACAAAAGGGCATAAAATATAGAGCATCCAATTTAAGAAAAAAAAAATCGATAACGCCGTAGGTTTGTGAAACATGAACGAAAAAATTCTAAATTTTCATAAAATTTGACATTTGAAATATATTAATTGCTTTCCTGTTTTTCGAAAACTTAACAATATACAAAAATGTAAATATGCATGTTTTTAAGACATAATTTATATTTTCTACTTAAAATTGTATATCTTGCCCATAATATGTGAAATCATATACAGGATGTTTTACTGAAATAATGAAGCTGTTGACTACATCTAATGTCCGACATAGCTGGAAGCAGAGAATTCCCATTTTTCTATTCTTAGGGTAGAAACATCTTGGTAATTTCCAATTCTTTATTTCATTTCATTCTTCATTATGTTCCTCACCTCAAGTCATTTCGTCTTACCCTGTATGTTACTTGTAGATGACTACACATATTTCCTTATTTAGAAAAAATGTCAACATGAAATACATCGTCATATTTCATTGAATTTGACGTCTTCTGCAATACTCTAAAAACACTGACGTTGTATGTTTTGTTTATATGGTTGCATCAGTCATCCCTGTTTAATTAAACGGAAACACTCTAGGCGAGAATATAGCGACAAAGCAAACTGAAATCATGCTATGATGTACTTATTATTTTTAGAAATACAATTTTTTATAGATTGCATGTCCTTAAAATCTTATAAATTTATAACTGCATGCAAAGTAGAAATTGAATATAAAATAAATCAGTAATGTATAATTTCCAAGAAGAAAAATTCTAAGTAGAGTTCTCTGAATTAGTCTGATGTGAGGGCTGGGGAAATTTTATTGACAATGTTTATACTTGGATTTGCGCTTTGCACGTCATATATTAAATACAGTACAGAAATAGTTAACGTGATCGATCACAAGTTGGTATGGTTTTGGAGAGGTCGATATTATCCATAATTTAAACTATCTATACAGGGTGTTTCGCATAAGAACCGACACACAGCAGGGCCATGTAGGGGAATCCAAAATATGGTGATTTAACGCAACTTACCTTTATACTAATTTCCACCCCCTGAGAAGTTAAAGGCCTTGAAGGTAGGGTTTCAATTCTCGAAAATAACACAGCCCCACAAAAAAAATTGAAATTATTTTCTCCGATATCTGAGGAGGTGCACTGTATGTTTTTGGGGTTGCTGAATCCGAATCCGGGGTCCGTTTAACCTCATCACGTCAGGGTCAAGGGCATCTGAAGGTCAAATTGCGGAATGACTATTAAAAAATCTGGAAAAATTTATATGTATATTTTCGGGGTCGCTAAATCTGAATCTGGGGTTCTCTTGACCTTGAAGTGTCAGAATCAAGGTCAAATAAAGGTCAAAACCTTAAAATTTGATGATATGATCATTTTGATCCCGGATTCTTGAAGAGCAGAAAATTTTACGTCCGAATATGTATTGACTTTTTTTTAGAACAGACCTTTGTAGGTCACGTGATGGTCATCCAAAATCAAATCCATTTTCCAGCTTTTGGCTGTAAATTGAGATCTTGGGTCTTTGATGAGTTGATATTTTTCGGGTCGTTGATCACGATTCTGGTATTCATTTGAGCCAATCACGTCGTAATATAACGATATAATATTTTCTTACTCCGGATTCTGAAAGAGTGAAAAATTTCATCCGTGTGTTTGCATCCAGGGCACCTCCCCGTGGTGACGGCGGGCAACGGAGTTGTCCCGCTATCCGGCAAAGTCCCTGGAACAGGACGCGTATGCCGTCATGGAAAACACAACGGAAAAATTTACGATGCAGGGGGATGGAACCCCAGTATCGGCGGCTGGTCAGGGTGGGAAAGCGGGCCCGCAGGCGTCGTCGTCCAGTGACCGCGGCTCTGTTGAGGTGGCTACCTTGGCCTCGCCAGAGTATAAAGCTACAAGTAGTAGAACCCATAGACATGAGCATGACAACCCAAAAACCCCATATCATTTCTGTTATGTTTGTGGTAAATACGTATTTGGATGTAAAATTTTCTGCTCTTTCGGAATCCGGGGTCAAAAATATCATATCATCAAATTTTAAGGTTTTGACCTTTATTTGACCTTGATTCTGACACTTCAAGGTCAAGAGAACCCCAGATTCAGATTTAGCGACCCCGAAAACATATATATAAATTTTTCCAGATTTTTTAATAGTCATTCCGCAATTTGACCTTCAGATGCCCTTGACCCTGACGTGATGGGGTTAAACGGACCCCGGATTCCGATTCAGCAACCCCAAAAACATAAAGTGCACCTCCTCAGATATCGGAGAAAATAATTTCAATTTTTTTTGTGGGGCTGTGTAATCAATATCTCAGTTATACTTGAACTTAGAAATACCAAATTTGGTACGCGGTGTGAGTATACCAAGAGCATTAATATATAGCAAGTAGAGTCCAATGGAAGCGTTTTAGTGTTGATAAGGGATGATGTACGATTAAATGTGAAGAATTTTTTAACCAGTTCGCGAATTTAAACAAAATATTACTTTATTTTATGGTTTTAATTTTAAAACTTTTCTTAACCTTGTTTGTTTTCAAAAAACTTTGTCGTTTTCAACAAAAACACGAGTAACTAATAATACGTATTGTAGCTGTGTTATTTAAAGTCAAAGAAAATTCAAAAGTTGACTATGAAATTTATTTAGTTTAGTTTAATTGTTTGCTTAGTGAGTTGAAAATGGCCGAGAAGTTGACTTGCTATTAGTGTTAGGTTTCTGTGAAGGAAACTGCAGAAGTGTTGAAAAATATCGGAGAAGATTTCCAAATCGTGTAATCTTCCATAAACATTTTCCAATGTTGATTGTTGAAGGACAAACAAGCAAGTTTTTCAGTAACACTCGAGAACGTGCTATAGCAAGCAGGGCAAACTCGAAGAACTTATTCTGAATACAATTAAAGCTGACCCACATATTAGTACTAGAATTCTATTTCGATAAACTGGTGTATCATAAACTTCTATGCACCAATTGATCACACGTAATCTACTATACCCATATCATATCTAAAAAGTGCAAAAATTGTTACCGAATGTTGTTGGTTAAACGAGTGAATTTCTGTCAGTTTATTTTACATTAAGGCATTCATTTTCAAAAGAAAATTCTCTTTACAGATGAAGCTTGTTTCACCCGCAGAGGTATTACTTTACATATATCTATTATAAATATTCCGATGTGAACCCTCATTAAGTAACTCGTCGACATTTCTAACGCGAGTTTAAAATAATTGTTTGGATCGTTGTTATTTATCGGTATTTAATTGACTGTTATTTTACCGAATCGACTAAACACTCTTTCGGATCTACTTGACGAGTTGCCACTACAACTCAGACTGGAACACTGTTTTATGCATGATGGAGCATCCCCTCATTTTAGTGATATTGTTAGAGACTTTTTAAGTCACCAGTATACAAGTAAATGGATTGGAAGAAAAAATAATTGTCCACAAGTTTGGCCTCCATGATCACCAGACCTCAACAAATGTGACTTCTTTCTTTAGGGAACATTAAGAGAATTTTTGTATTTTTCGTCAGTTGCGTCTCGAGCAGAATTAATAATTGTGGAATCGCATTACGGATAAACGCACATTCATTAGAAACAATCAGTAGTTATCGTATACAATAGACTTCAATTTTCGTTTTAGGATAAATTTATGCCTGAGAGAAAACGATGATCATTGTGAACAATTGTTCTATTGTTTAAGATGTTTGTTTTTCTATTAAATTATTCTTATTCCAATTTTTTTCCTAATCGAACGTCTACTTCCGACGTTTGCTGTTCTTCAAGTGGTAGTGCGAAGAACGACACAGAGCAATTATGTAATGAATCTTATTCTATGGTAAATAACTTGTATATGTTAAGTTATAGCATTTATTGTCCGTTTTGACTATTCAATAAATACTTTTAACATATCTTCCACGGTTTGATTGAAAAAACCCTGTCATCAAACTCAAGACCTTTTGGAGCTCAAGCTCACAGGCTTGTTTAACGAGGCTTCCGTCAAGGCTGCCATATCTTGACGCGGACGCGCCTAGCAACCACTACTCGCTTCACGAGACATACCACCCGAGGTAGCCTAGCCTGAGGTGTGAAGATCCTGTTCGATAGCCCCCTGCATCGAAACAGCGGTAAATTTCAGGCTCCTTTTTGAGACCTGTGATACCGTTCGAGACTGACCACCTCCGACGAAGATCCTGTGCGATAGCCTCCTGCATCGGCACAGCGATACCCCAGGCTCATCCAGAGACCTGCGTACCGCTCGAGGTAGCCCAACCTAAGGCGAAGATCCTGTTCAATAACCCCCTGCATCGAACATCGATACATTTCAGGCTCCTCCAGAAACCTGCATACCGTCCGAGGCTGAGAACCTCCGACGAAGGCCTTGACTCCGATTGTGCCGGGTCCATCGAGAGACCCGCACCTCGGTACAGGGTACACACATAGGCTCCTACTAGTCCTATCATTCCGACTCAATCGAGATCTGCAAATCCGAGGCAACTTTCCTCGTCAAACCTCTAGGCGGTCACTCGTCGAGGCAACCTTCCTCGTCAAACCCCTACGAGGCATTTTCTTTGCAATCTACGGATTCAAAGGAATAGTATGCACGTCATTGTGGCGGCGTACTTCAAAATTTAAAGAAGTATCCTTACTTCTCAGGGCTCCCTCGAGAGACCCACATTAAAAGTAGAGTCAGTGTTCTACAAGACTTCTACAAGACTTTCGGAGCAAAAGAGCTTGCTCCGACATTGTCGTACGGGGTAAAGCTTTGGTTTGTTAGAACTGTGCGTCGCAGACGACATACGCAGTTAGCAGAATCTGTAGCGTTCAACTTTATCGGTTTTGAAGGAGGGTGTTTTGTTAGATTTAGTGCTGCTAGTATGCTGATAAGTGCAGACGAAAATATTTATTATTATTTTGGCAATTTTTTTTTTTCAAGACTGGCTGACAATACTTATTGAAAAAGAACATGAAAAAGATCTTTTAAATTTAATTAGTTGTCGTCGTCAAAATAAAAGTGAAGATCGAAATTTTGAACAGACGATTGGAAGGGACGGTATACAATGGG
Organism: Anoplophora glabripennis; assembly: GCF_000390285.2. Lineage (NCBI taxonomy): Eukaryota > Metazoa > Arthropoda > Insecta > Coleoptera > Cerambycidae > Anoplophora > Anoplophora glabripennis. The sequence continues at coordinate 107,320 of NW_019417012.1, read as the reverse complement.
GGATATTATCGTACGAGATCGATTAATTCTCGTCGTCCTCTGGTGAAAACTTGGTTTTAAAATTCGTTAAAAATATACGCACTGTACGCTGTGAGCTCAACTGAACGGTTGCGTTGAAATCAAATCGAATTTGATTTCAATTGAACCGACGACGCACATAATTTTCTGCCTACAGTGAGTCCACCTAAGCAGACTCTAACAAATCAGCTACCCATCTTCTTGTGTTCTTGATTCCTACGTAAGTCCGACGCGACATCGATATCCAGTGCTACGAGGATTGGTGCCCTCGAAGGTACGACAAATAAATCAGACCGTGATTATATGATCAAGACTGAGCTGGACGAGACCTCGTGCCCCCCAAACGCTATCTCGGTGCTCCGTGGAGAGTCTGAGGAGCCGACTACCCGAGTTACCGATACCACTTCGAGTATCCCTCAAGATGTGCCCATGGAGACGAGTAGTAGTTCTCGAGAGTTGCCACGAAGTGGGTCATCCACAGATACTCGGGACGAGGTTATACCTACGTACCAACTGGTAAGGTCCGGGGAATCCCATGAGCCCAACCACGGTTCGCGGTCCGGCCCCGATATCGGCCTACCTCCGATATCGGGTGTCCCGGAACGTGGAGCCGTTGGCGACGGCGATACAGTACACACAGCATTTCCACGAAATGGTACCCAGCGGGAGCAATGCGCATCTCGTTCGGGTGCCATGGCATGCGAAAACCCCTTAGCCGACTATGTCGTAGGTGACGTAGCCGGCTCTTTCCATCTAAGCAATTCTGGTACATCACCCGTCCACTCTCATGATTTCCCCGAACATTCTATCACCGCCTAAGTGGTCCCTATTTAGAAAGTCTAACCCGGCATGGCGCTCGACGTGGGGCTCGACCATCGTCGTCGAGATCTCCCCCACGACCTGTCCAGTGGGACAAAACTTTAGCCTTTTCATATTTTTTGGATATTTTTCATATTTTTTGTTTTTTTTTTTTACTGCGACGACATCGGCAATAGCCAAGCCACATAATTGCAATGCGTCTACGATCCATCTCTTGTCGTGATAAAAATGCAATTGAGACTAATATCGGCCAAACCGGTTTGAAAATTAAATTACGTGTGAAAGAGCCAGCCGGATCCGGCAAGTGTGCAACGAGGCTAATGTAGTTTCAGACCCTTGATGTATGAAATCCATGTTCTTCACAGTTTCATTGATCTACAGGGTGTATTTAAATGGAGGGGCACAAATGATAACAGAGATTCCTTGGGTGAAAATAAGTCGATTTAACCTAACATACCTATATTCCAAGTCGCATAATAAAAAAGCTACAGGGTGTTAAAGTGAAAAATAAAAAATGGTTTTTCTTTAATAATTTCTATAATTTTAGTCAGAAATGTTTCAAATTTTCAACAGAGAGGTTTTTTAATGATGGGAAAAATAATATAATAATGATTTTTGAGTGTCGAGTACGAAGCGCCCTCTGCAGGCAACGTTATGCATTAAATACGTAGTAACTTTTTTGCCAACCCCCGTATACAGCTTTTAGTAACAAAATATGAAATAGTGGACCTTTTTGAATAAAAAAGGTATACTTAGTTAAAATGGGTACAGCCAACCATTGAGGAGATATTTTTAATTTCATAAATTAGTGTTACAGATTTATACCAAGGTTCGAGTTGCTTAAATAAATTAAAAAATCGAGTAGGTAAATGTCATTTGATTTGAAGTATTAGTTTAAAGTGTTAATTGATTTTAGTCACTATTTACCTGCGTCCTAGATATTAAATAGTTTTGAAATTGAGTAAAATAACAAATTATGTATACCAATGACGAGTATGTCGATATGTTGCAAGTATTTTTTGAATGTTACAAGAACTGTGCTGCTGCTGTACGACTTTATCATGCCAGATATCCCAATCGTCGTCTTCCTGCTAGAAAAACTTTTGCGGCGGTAGAAAGAAGACTTCGAGGAAACGGACACATTCAACCTCGTCCTGAAGGTACTGGCAGAAGACGTCTTATTCGCGATGTAGAACTTGAAGAAGTTGTCCTTGGCAATTTACAAGATCAGAATTCTGAAACTAGTACCAGAAAATTGGCGACACAGTATAACGTTTCACATACTACAATTTGGAAAATTGCGAATGATAATCTTTTATACCCCTACCATCTACAACCCGTGCAGGAATTGACTGCTGCGGATTTACCTAACAGGATAGATTTTTGTCAATGGTATACGAACGTTTCAAGGGAAAACAGAAATATTTTATCCAGTATTTTGTTTGGTGATGAAGCGTCATTTCAAAGACATGGTTTAGTGAACCATCACAATAATCACTCATGGTCTGACGAAAATCCTCACAAAGTTTGTACATCCAAATTTCAACATAATTTTAGTTTAAATGTATGGGCAGGAATCGTAGGAGATTATCTTATTGGTCCGTTTATTCTTCCTCGGCGTCTTGGCGGAGTCGAATATTTGAGATTTTTAAATGAGCAACTTCCAATATTGCTTGAAGACGTGCCACTAGCTATCCGTGAAAACATGTGGTACGCGCATGACGGAGCTCCTGCTCATAGTACATTAGCCGTTACACAATGGTTACATTTAAATTTTCCTGGGAGATGGATAGGCCGAGGGAACGATGCACCAGTCAAATGGCCTGCGCGATCACCGGATCTCACACCTATGGACTATTTTTTATGGGGTCACTTAAAAAATGTTGTTTATTCCAACCCTATTGATAGTGTGGAGATGCTTCGTCAAAGAATTTTTGCAGCAGCTGAGGAAGTAAAGAATGACATACATATTTTTTCAAGAGTTCGTCGTAATTTTAATCGTAGAATTAGACTATGCTTACAGGAAAATGGAAATTACTTCGAAAATATCCTTTAAAAAATCTTGTTTTTTTTACTGTCAGCCAATTGTTTTTTTTTTAATTATTATCTATTGATTGTTAAGTGACTCTTGGTTTTAGTTGTTCTGCTCTTTTTTTCTAATAATTATTATTAAACTAACAATAAATAAATATTTTTCAATATTCTTTCACCTGAACTGTTATTTCATATGAGACTTCTTTAATGCAAGGTTTAAATAATTTCACATGCACAATAAAATGTCTTTTTTAATAAAGACACCAAAAAAACAATTAAATAGAAATTATGTAACAAGCGTATTCAGACATGCTAAAATAATACGCAAAAAGAGTAAAGTAAATTTAAAACAGGAAAAATAATGTCTCAGTTGATTCCTGCGCCCCTTTTGGTCGAATTTTAAAATACATATACACAACTAATAAGTACTGTGATGCAATGCGTTCTGAATTTATTAACAAAAGTGTCTCTTTGTACCTTGGTATTCGTGGAGGTATAAATCCGTAACACTAATTTATGAAATTAAAAATATTTCCTCAACGGTTGGCTTTAGCCATTTTCAATAAGTATACCTTTTTTGTTCAAAAAAGTCCAATATTTCATATTTTGTTATTAAAAGCTGTATACGGGGGTTGGCAAAAAAGTTACTACATATTCAATGCATAACGTTGCCTGTAGAGGGCGCCTCGTACTCGACATTCAAAAATTATTATTATATTATTTTTCCCATCATTAAAAAACCTCTCTGTTGAAAATTTGAAACATTTCTGACTAAAATTATAGAAATTATTAAGGAAAAACCATTTTTTATTTTTTACTTTGACACCCTGTATCTTTTTTATTATGCGACTTGGGATATAGGTATGTTAGGTTAAATCGACTTATTTTCACTCAAGGAATCTCTGGTATCATTTGTGCCCCTCCATTTAAATACACCCTGTATACTCTCTCACATCCCGGGTTATTGGGTTAGGTTAGGTTACAATGTTATGAAGTTAAGGGGTTATGGTGCAATAAGACTAGTATTGGATTTTTTTCCAAACACTAAATACTCAAGCCAGTTGAAATCTCGAAAACCGCTTTCTAGAAGAGTGCCTCGATGTTAAGACTAGCACGAACTCATCTGGAAATTCTAATTCAGTAGGTCAGAATATTATTAGGCCAGTCATTATAGCTTTTTTTCGGAAAAAAATACTATTAGAAGTTTCTCTGCGGAATATTGTTCAGAAACGTGTTATAAACAAAATATCAAAAAATCTACTCGAGACTAGTTGGGAAACTTTGTTAAATCAATGGTCAATGTTATGGAAAAGTGGTTTTTTGACTTGCGTAAAACAACGGTTATTCATAGAGAAAAAAGGTTTTTACAAAAAAGGTAGGTATTAAATAACTGTAAAATAAGACAAGTCCGATTAAAATCCGATAATTTGTTTATGCGCAAAAGCTCAAAAATGGTCGAAAATGTCCGCTATTTTCAATTGTTAATAATAATTAATACAATTTTCATCGCAGAAACTTGTAATTCAGGATTTTTTAGGCTTTTTGCACCCTTAATAAGTGGTCAAAATTTCAGCCCGAAAGCTTAATTGGTTTGGCGTTGGCGACAATAATTGTTGTTGAAGATCGTGGCGATGCGTTCAATTACTCGGTCTAGCGAACGAGTGGGCGCGCTACGCGTTAATAATGAACGTATCGAAATAATTTTTTTTTTTAATTTGGGGTAGCGCGAAAATTCATAAACATTGAAGCTATTGTATTAACGAAATTAACATTATTTCAACCCGAGATTTACCAAATAAAAAATTAAATCTGTGTCTTCGATGAAAATTGCATTAATTATTAGCAATTGAAAAAAACGGCCATTTTCAACCATTTTTGAGCTCTTGCGCATAAACAAATTATCGGAATTTAATCGAACTTGTCTCATTTTATAGGCTTATTTAATACCTACCTTTTTTGTATAAACTTTTTTTCTCTATGAATAATAGTTTTTTTACGTGAGTCAAAAAACCACTTTTCCATAACTTTGACCATTGTTTAAACAAAATTTTCCAACTAGCCTCGAGTTGATTTTTTGATATTTTGTTTATAACAGGTTTCCGAACAATATTCCGCAGATAAACTTCTAATAGTATTTTTTTCCCGAAACAGGCCGTTTCATGTCTATAATGACTGGGCTATATGGAATACACTGGTCTGGTCCACGGCTTAACCCACAACTCATTTTTTTGGGCGCTATGTAATCTATCATTTTTGGACAATACAATCGGAAACATTTTTTCAATATTGTATACAGTGCGTTTATGATAAAAGGGGCAAATTCGTTTAAAATTCAGGTAATTATTTTGTGGAAAATCGCATGGACACGTCGATTAATATTTTTAGTTGCGGATTTTTTGACATAAAAAATTTGTGTACAGGTGTCAAGTTATCATTGACTAATTTTTAATAGATACTATGCCATTTTTGATTTGTACGGTAAATTCTGAGCACTTTTTGTATAACATACCATATCTCTAAAATCAGCGGTTTTTAAATGACGTTTGAAAATTAATATTTTGAAATACGCATAAGTAATTAAATAAAATGTTTAAATTGAACAACCCTGAACATTTTTTTAAAAGCCAACAAAAACAACCTGGCATGCCAAATTATATCTTAAACAAAACAATTTTCTTCGTATTAATCGTTTTTCATTCCTTGACCCCTAGACCATTTTGATGTACTATTTTGTGAAAATAAAAACCAAACTACCACCGGCGTTTAATTTGTCAGTTTAATTTTGTCAGTTTTACGTTTCATTTTAAAAATGCATTTATCTGAGAAATAACGTATTGAAGTACTTGGTTTTGGATACAAAGTGCGTACTCAACAAGAAGTGTGTAATTTATTTAATGTAATTCATCCTGACCGACCTGCTATTACTAGATCTACTGTCGGCAAAATTGAATTGAAATTTGCTGAGCACGGCCGCGTTAGAGACCTAAAGGAAGACCAGTAGAAATATCAGAAGATTCTAAACTAAACGTTTTATAGTCCAATTTAATAAGCCTTTAAATCGAAATTTTGGTCAACTTACCTGAATTTTTGATATGAGTTAGTTTGAGGTATATTATAACAGCAAGTGACAGTAATTTTTTGTTCAACCCCCGGCCAAGGGTGAAAAAAGATAAAACAAAGGGGTTTTTCAAGATAACTCAAAAGGGGTAAGGGCTAGAAGGGTTATAAAAGTTGTAAAGCATATAATTCTACATAAAAATGGCCTCTTGACTTTTTCTTGTACTATTAAAATTAACAGAGTAAGGGACGCATGAAGTTAAGGGAAGATTTCAGAAATTTAAAAAATCACAAGCCGAAAAATGAATGAATTTTGTAATTTTTTTTTCAATCTACTCTAAAAAAATGTACCCTTTCTTTTCTGAGAAATAGATATATCTTTTAATTTTTAATAAGAAAGTTATAACAATTTCAAATTTTTTATCGTTAATTTTAATGATTTAACACTTAAACAATATTTTTCTATGCCATTCGATTGATTATTTAAAATAATGAAATTTTGCCTTCGAAATTTTTTTTACGTTTGTTTTTTAGACATACAAATTTATTTACTTTTTTATCTTTTGAATTTTATTTAGCTCCTACGACACTGCCAGGACAAAGATAAAAAATCACGTTTGCTTTGTCGCACTCATGGTACCAAGTCGATATTTACGGGGTGAAATACACCCTCAAAATTCGTCCCCCAAAACAGTTTTTTCTAAATATATGGGGTTCTAATCAATATTTTGAAATGAAACGAAATGGAAATTACTTATTATAAAAAACATATTTCGCAAGTGACTCCGTGTTTGGAGGTTGCTACCCTTATTTTTGTTTCAGAAAAACTATATTTTTTTATTTATAAAAAATTAATATTCCCAACTTAAAAAGAATTAAAAATATGATTTATATAAACAAATTGACAAAATTAAATTTACCTGTTTCGGGGTTTTCGTTAAAATATCTGTTTAGGGGGTGAACAACAACTTTGAAATTGTTATAACTTTCTTATTAAAAATTAAAAAATATATCTATTTCTCTGAAAAGAAAGGTTACATTTTTTAAAATAGATTGAAAAAAAATTACAAAAATTCATTTCTCTGCTTGTTATGATTTTTTTAAATGTCTGGAATCTTCCCTTAACTTCTAGCCTCCCTAACTCTGTTAATTTTAATAGTACAAGAAAAAGTCAAGAAGCCATTTTTATGTAGAATTGTATGTTTTACAACTTTTATAAGAAACTTTTTTTAGCCCTTACCCCTTTTGAGATATCTTGAAAAACCCCTGTGTTTAATCTTTTTGCACCCTTGGCCGGGGGTTGAACAAAAAATTACTGTCACTTATTATTATAATATACCTCAAACTAACTCATATCATAAATTCAGGCAAGTTGACCAAAATTTCGATTTAAAGGCTTATTTAATTGGACTATTACTAGAAACTGTAAATAATCCCCATATAGCCGTTAGAACAATCTCAAGAAATTGTAATTTGTCATCAGGATCTGTGTCACAAATATTTCGAAAAGATAAATATCATCCTTATAAAGTTCCATTGATACATGAACTATTAGAAGACGTTTTTGACCGAAGAACGCAGTTTTTTGATCAGATAATTGAGATAAATAATCAAACTTAGATTTCACCCGAAAGATTAATTTTTCTGATGAGGCTACTTTTGTTTTAAATGGACACGTAAACAAAAAAAACTGCAGGTACTGGACTACTGAAAATCCTCGTTGGACACAAGTCTGTCCTACACAGCATCGTCAAAATATAAATGTTTGAGTAGGTATTGTCGAAAACCGAATACTTGGACATTATTTCTTTGAAGAAAATTTAAATGAAGAAGGCTACTTAGACTTTCTTCAGTTTTAACTCATCCCCGCTTTAGCTGTTGCGTTTCCTAATCCACAAGATCCAGATATTCCTCATAATGACATATTATGGTTCCAACACGATGGGGCACCTCCTCATTTTGCAATTGCAGTTGTGTTTCCTAATCCACAAGATCCAGATATTCCTCATAATGACATATTATGGTTCCAACACGATGGGGCACCTCCTCATTTTGCAATTGCAGTTGTGTTTCCTAATCCACAAGATCCAGATATTCCTCATAATGACATATTATGGTTCCAACACGATGGGGTACCTCCTCATTTTGCAATCACAGTTCGACAATTTCTTGACTTAACTTTCCCTAATAAATGGATTGGACGCAGAGGTCCTATTGAGTGGCCACCAAGGTCACCAGATTTAACCCCTTCAGATTTCATTTTATGGGGTTATTTGAAATCTAAAGTTTATGTGAATACACTAAATAATTTAGATGACCTGAAACAGAGAATACGGCAGGAAATAAGACTTACTCCAGCAGAGGTAATTGAAAACGTTCAACGGAAAACAATCCTTCGACTACAAAAATGTATTAACGTTAACCGACGGAAAGTTAACGGACAAAACATTGAACATTTATTATAAAGCAATTATTATTAAATAATGTTTTATGATTAAACATATTTTTTTTCCATTTATCACATTTCAAACGTCATTATTATGAAAGCCGCTGATTTTAGAGATATGTTATACAAAAAGCGTTCAAAATTTACCGTACGTATTTTTCTACAAAATAATTACCTGAATTTTAAACGAATTTGAATTCATCAAGAACGCAGTGTATATTTATTTTAATTAATTAAGGCCATTTGTTTAAATTTTATTAAACGTGAACGTAGAAAATACAGTTGTAAATTTTATATTTTCATGCAAAGGAAATCGTTTCTATTAGTTTTTATAAATGTCAAAAAATAATCTAATCAAATTTTTTGAAAAAAATTTTAGACTATATGAGCCAATGTGCCAATCCAATTGTCATATACTTTGTGGCATAAACCGAAATCAAATTTAAAGTTTTTACAGACAGAAACGCTTGTCAACAATTGATTAAGTAACTAATATGTAGTTGTTTAATAAAATATGTAGATGTTAATAATAATTATAAAAAGTACAATATTGTTTAAAACTTGAATGCACGAGTATACGTTTGTATGTTTGTATGTATGAGTATATGTTTGTTAATATTAACTTAAAATATTAATACACCAGGAAATATGTAACGATAATTGTCTGCATAAATACCTACGGATTGAAATCCAATCACTTCATAAACAAATATGTTTATATGGATCATTTCTTGAATGCTAATAGTTTAACCTACGATATTCAGAGTGAGATTACTTAACAATAATTTACTAAATACTTAATAAATCACTAATTTTAAGTCTTATTTTATATTACTGAAGGAAAAAAAATGATATATATAATTCGATTTCATTAAAACTATACATGTATTAAACTGCTTCATAACGTCTCTGGGCTACAGGTCGTAATAGTTGGTCTATGTGGTCGTTATTGACGTCAATCGTTGCGATATGGAAGCCTCTTTATCGTACAAACAGTTTCTGGTTTTGTGGTGGGTGTGGAATATTACACAAATATGGTAAATACAGGGTGTCCCATTCAAGACCGATTTTTAAATAGCTCAGGTAATATAAATAATATATTTTTTCAAACAAAACCCTCTGTATTATTGCACTTTTGAATCTCTTTGAACCTACGTTGATATAATCAGATACTGGATCTCAAATCTACCGTTATGGTGTTAACTGAAGTGTTTCAATAAAACTGGCATTTGCATCAGCTTCTTCAAATAAATCAAATATCTCGGAAACTAAACACGATAACAAGAGGGGGGTTTTCACTATTCGTTTAAGGATTAAAAAACCTATTGCATATCTACTTAATACATTTCAAACAGATAATAGTATATTGTATGTAATTATGTAATTACGGACTTAAGAAAGGAACTCTATATTAAATTTGATACAAACAGATGCAAATTTAATATTCCTTTCAGTTTTATAAAAGTATATTTATTTAGGGTACGAGATACACACGGTTTTTTATATTTTATTGCTGTGTACATGTCGAAAAATGTTTACCACATAATAATACAATTTTCAAAACTAAAATGGACTGGAAAATGAGGTTTCAATAGCGTTTAAGGCTATCGTTTCATAGACAAGAAATCGCGCTTTTAGTAAGACAATGATTGAACAAGAACATCCATTTAAACTAAAAAATGGTGCAATACAACGATTTCTTTAATTTTTCGTAGCGAACGATCACAGAGAACATGGACACCTCTGTAAACATCGGAATGTACCTTTCCCATTTTGTCGAGAATTTTGTAAAAATACTTAATGATTATGATTAATTCATGTGTTAATAGTTTAATAAAAACATTTTGCAGGGTGTGATTATGTGCGTGATTATCTGTATATTCAACAAGCGTGTAAAGTTCAGGGAATATACATAAGGAGTAAAAATATGTTTTTTCTCTTTATCCTGAATGTATTGTCAGCTTTTTAACTCTCTTTACCCTGGAATAAACTTATATAACTGATACAGTTAAGAGATATTGTTTCTAACTTGCTTAAATTTTCTCGACAAAGACTGCTATAAATTCACTGAAAATTACGTATAAAAACCATCTAAAACGTTATATTTAATACTTACTTTGGATTGGAAACAGTGGTATTAGGTATATGGATGGCATCCACTCTTCAACGCTGAACAATAAAGAAAACTCTCGAATATCTCACAAATTAGAAAAAACATGTTCTAATATAGGTACCTCAACAAAATAGAAAGGAAATTAAATGTTACATATGTTCAAGTCAAATTTAACACAATGTTCTAAAAAATGAAGTCGTTCGTGTTGTTAGCACTTCTATCGTCAATAATAATTATTTATTATTGTTCAACGATTTTGCAATTACATACAGTGTTCCATTTGAAAAAACGTCCAAAATAAATGGTATAGCCGGTACAATAATTTCAAAATATGAAGAAATTTGGTAGATACAATTTTTCAATTTTCATTATAAAAGGTATAATTATCACTATTCTATAACTGATCGCTAAAATGAAAATAAAGCCCATACCTCAGTAGGTGCTGACTTTCCAATAACGGTAAGTCACAAATAAAAATATTTAGAATAGGTACAAATTTATCAAGAAGACAATGTTTACTCAAACTAGAATACTTGCGAGTCATAAAAAACTTAAATACGTCATTATTTCCGCTTTCCACATTGGCGTAACATTATTTTTTATACACAGACCACGAGCAAGTTTACACGTCACTGTTTTTTTTGCATTTCTATGATATTGTATCTGACAATGGATGTCCGTATTAGTACATTCCTTGTCAAATTAGAAAAAAAATCTCAGTTTCCAAGATATGCCTGAAATTAATTTAATTTAATTTTTTTTAATACAACACCCCCGGAAAGGAAGCATTTTTCGACAAAACTTTATTTGAACGCCTCCCTTAATATCCATCGTGAATCTGTTGGAAGCGTTTGGCTGATTTAAATCGTTGTCTAATTCGTCCTTCACAGTTGGAAAATAAACATTGACTTGTCCTGCAAACTATTTTTTTCTTGATGTACGGATAAAAAATGTACATATACCTTAAAAAAAATCTAATTGTATTTTTTATTAATAGTCATTTAATTTATTCGCATGACTCAAAAAAGTTATAATACATTCAAATATATAATTAGTTAAGTTAATTATTGATGCAATTAAACTGCAGTGAAATTGCCAAGGGAAATCAAAAGGGAAAACATAAATTATATCTTTATCAGTTTATAAAGTTTGTGCATTATAAGTTACTTTCCAAGCTTATAAGAGCATAAGAACAGTTTTAAACAAGGGTACCACGTGGTCAATTGACGTCAATGGTGACCTCCGACTTCCTAACAGTGGTTTCTGTTCCAAATCCAAAGACCTTCCACCGGATTTCACGCAAGAAACATGTGCATGTCAGAGGAAGTGTGCGATAATATTCGAAATTGTATACTGTAGCCAGTACGATATAATTTAAACGGACATTCCTAAATCGTATAAAGATCAATTTGTATATTTATGTTTGCATACGATGTGGACCAACTGTTAGGAATTTTTCCTATGATTCCGTTAAAAAAGAAGTTACAAGAAAAATGTGGTTTTAGTTCTAAGATTATGACGCACAACTTTTTCATTTTAATAACCTGTTTTTGACTAGTGTCAACAGGTTTTTCATTAACATGATGACATGTAAAAACTGTTAGGGAAATTGGTTCTATTTTTTTCCGTTTCTCAAAATGTTAAAAAACGAGCAGTGAATGTATGAAATTCTTCAATTTTTTAAATATTAACGTTCACTATATTTTTTTTCTATATTTTTTGGGTATTTTGCCACCTGTGAAAAATTTTAAAAAAATTAGTGGATTCTAAAAGATGGAGTAAATAATAATAGAATAATCCTCATTGGAAACAGACAAAAGCGAACTTTAAACTGTCAAAGTGACTAAAACGAGAAATCAAAAAAGTTCGGAAGACAAAAACAGATTTTTGAAACGAAACGTTAACAACTTTTTAAAGTACGCGATATAAAGTGATGTTTTTTGTATTTGTTTGCTCTCTTCGTTGTGAGATTTTTTGGTTAGGTAAAACATTTTTCATAAAAATAGCCCATGACCGATCGTTTTGGCGCAAGATTTTATTACACTATTTTGTAAAAATTTTTCACAGGTGGCAAAATCCCCAAAAAATAAAGAAAAAAATTTTGAATTGCAGAAAAAAAAAGACAACTTCCACTTTTTTCGAAAAATGACTAACTTTTAAGTTATAACTTTTTAAATTTAAACTAAGCAGTTGAATAAATTTAAAATATCTCTAAAACTATTGAATTCAGACAAAATTATATATTTTTTTACCAAAAAATCATAAAAATCATTAGTGTTAATTTTTTTGTGCTATTCTTCAGATAGAAAATTTTCTACGATATTCATTTTTTTGGAATCTACATTTTATTTATAATTTTATTTGGAATAAAAATTCATATAAATATTTTTTGTGAAATGAATAGTTTTGAAGTTATTTTCGGGTTGATTCAACTGTATGGTAAGCTGATTTTAAATAAAAAAAGTAATAATTCGAAAATGGTCAATTTTTAAAACGAAATTAACAAATGATTTTTTTTTTAAATGCAATTACGGATTAAATAAAAAAAACTAGGTGGCGTAGAAATTCTATGGCTTTCAATGACAGTTATAGACCTAGACTTCTTAAGATTACAGTGTAGAGCAATAAAGGAGGTATGGGTAAAAGAATATGCCTTAAAAATGTAATGCATCATAGTCTCTCTTATCTAACATTTAAAACCTTATTTATATTCGCGTAATCCAGGTGTGTGTGTTGATAATGGAAAAAATGGAGAGGGGGTGGCAAAATATTCATATATTTTCTTGCATTTTTGGTTTTTAAATGCCTTATTCTTTTCCGTGTTAAATATTTTATACGTGAATGATGCAATGTTTTAATATAAATATTACATCACTATTGACGAACTAAATCGATAGTTCTAAACTTCAGGAAATAGTGTAATATTTTTATATTTAAATTAGCACAGCAAAAATTTTATCAAGAGATGGAAAATTAATTACGAATTTTGTTTTGGTAAAACTATGCTATGCTACAGATATTAAGATTGTTTATTGTTATTATTATTATTACTATTACTCGATTAGTAAGTAATCTTGAATGATTTTTATTATAACTCATAATTAAAAAAACAAAATCACTGACTCAGTGGGTGAAAATAATGTGACATTCTTTATGCCATTTATTATTTAGGTGCTTCGTTTTCAAGATGTAGTATGTCAAAATTACAAATTACAAAATAGTATAGTGTGTACCTAGCTAGTATAGTAAAATCAATATATTTCCAGACGACAATGCAAATTGTTGGCCCAGGCGTTAGCCGAGGCCAACAAGCATCGTGTCCGGGAGTGTGCTTTTTCTACGAGGTATAACACATACCATTTTTTCTGAAATCTCAAACAATATTAATTAAAGTGAACTAAGAAATTTTTATCAATGCATATCTAACATTTTTTCTTCATTACAATCTAATTCCCTATGAAATCGTTTCCTTGAGAATCATTGTTTATTTAGGTATTGTTGTAATAAAATTCAAATTCGTTTTAATACCTATAAGTGCCAAAATATATTAAAAATTATTTAAAATGAACAGTGGTGATGATGTTCGGGTATCCGGGACACCACCACCAAGCAGTAGCTGCAAAAATGTGACTTTAAATTTATTACCAAACAAATCTAGGGAAAAGTATGAATTCGCTTACAAACGTTTCAAGACTTATTGCCTTGAAAAAAAATACCACCCCCCGATCCGAAAGTGTGATTATACTCTTCCGATTTATCTACATTATCTTCACAGTTGAAGGCATCTACATTATGGTCAAATTACTCCATGTTGAGAGCAACACTCAGTACAGTACATTGATATATTAAAATATTTGAAATTACTTGTTTTCATGAAACATCCTGGTGACAACAATAAACCCAAAAAGAACGTTTGTTTTTTACTCAAACACCAGATAATATATACTTAATGAATAAGGTACTTTAGACGTGAAGTTTTAAAATAATTAGCTTCTCTTTTTTAGGTTGCCACTCTATAGAAAATATGTCGCATGCCGCCCAAGAAATTTTGGAAGTTGCCGCTTTTGCTTTAAATATTCAAATGGAAACATGCAGGCAAGTAGTAAGAATACATCTAGTACATTCATTGAAGCTTTTCACCTCCGAATTCTTTGAAACTGAACCGATCGACTTGAAATTTGGCAGATAGTTATAGAAAAGGTCAATGAATATTAGTGACATAGCACCGATTGACGCTTCCACCCTGTTGGGGGTTGACACCCCTTCTCGGGGGTTGATTTTTTTTCAAAATAATATCGATAATCAAATTTTGAGCAAAAAATATTCGAAGAATTTTTTCGAGAAATCAATAGTTTTTTAGTTATTCACGATTGAAAACTTGGAATTTTGAGTGAAAAACAAAACACTTTTTCAAAGTATTTTTCGCGAGTAACTCAAAAACTACGCATTTTATTAAAAAAGTGTAATCAACAAAAATGTAGCTTATAAATAAACAAAGAAAATCGTTTTTTAAAGTGTTGTACGTCCCATACAAAGCGAAATATGGTTAGTGGAAGAGGACTTGTTTTGGGGGAATACTTGAATCGATGTATTCAACGTCAAATCACGGAAAATTTTACGTGTATAACGCTCCTGGAGCTTTTGTAGTACTCAAAAAGACCTTCAAAATGCGCACTTATAAAAGTTAATTAGAGCAAAATTGAAGGAGTTATCGTCAAAAACAGATGAGTTGCTCATATTTTTTAAGGAAAGATGAGCAGTAAACGCTGTACCATTTCCATCAGAATTAAAATTAATCGTAGACCCTTTACAATACTAATTGTTTTAGTGTTTTTCATACGATCCTGAAGTTAGACCGGTTTAGAATGCGTATTTTTTTAATAATGTACGGTAAAAGTTGAAAACGTATTTTTCATTATTAAAAAAAATTGCCTTATTATATAATAACTCTGAAATTATGAAAGATAGGTAAAGTGATAGACAACAAAGTGATAGACTACAAATATGTAACTTTTTTTCAACAAATATTTTGCTTTTTTAATTCCTATAGCATAAAAAATAAAGGAGATATCGCCGCTGAAGTATCCATTTTAGTGAAAAAACGACCTGTGTCGAGCCCTTAGATCCTTTCCCTTTAAAAAACGAAGGACTTAAAAGGTTTTATATGCAAACGATCTTAGAGCTCTTGTAATTATCTCTAAAATGCTTTTTTGTAGGATATTATAGCTTCAAAATTAAATTATGGTAAAAAAACTAATGACATTTTTTCGGAGCAAAATAGGCTTTCTCATTTTTGGAGCAAAATGTTAGGAGTCAAGTGCGCGTCAGCGTGTATAAAAGTTTATATGCAGCATAGCAATTTTTTATGATTGATTATATTTAGAAATCGATTATAATACATTAATGTTGGTAAAAGAGTAGTTTGTAAGAGTTGAAAATGGAAAAGTAAAATATTCTTTCATAAACAATATAAGGGAATTTTTATAATTTTTTTAGCACAGGGGTGATTTATAAAGGTTGAAAAGTGTTATGAGATACAAATTCTTTCATAAGCAATGAGGGAATTTTTATTTTAAATAATTGCAGCGTTAAAGCATTCTAAGCTTTTAAAATAGTATATTATGTTACTAGGAGTAGAAGGCGATCATTATGTGTTGAGCCCAAAAGTTTGCTCGCCGAGGCTTTAGCCGAGGCTGAGCAAATTGGGCAAAACACATAATGAGCCTTCCACTCCGGGTGACATATACTATTTTTTCTTCAAGCGTGAATATAAAAAATTACTAATTTTGAAAATTTATAGCGGATAACGCGATGTTCAATCTCAGCACAAAATAAAATCAGTAGGTAGGTAATACTATTTATTTTATACATTTTATACATTTTATTGATTAATTAAACATGACAGTTTTAACCACTTTATTCATGAATAAAAAAAAATGTAACAATTTTTTTTCTTTAATTTGAATTAAACGAATAAACATCTAAATTACCTACATGTCTATCATAAAACTTTATTTATTAACATGAATATTAAATATGCAATTTTGTATGGTACAGTTGTTGATATTTAAAGCGCTGATGGCTGTCTTTTTTTCAAAGTTTACAGTTCTGTCGTTGAATACGTTACTTGTAATAAGGTTCTCAGTTTCAGTGTTAACAATTGTACCATTATTAACAGAAAAGTCTTCGATTAAATTATTTTCAGGATCAATATTTACAGTTTCGCTTGATGTACTTGGTTCATTATACTCTAATGGGTTTAATATTTTCATCGCTATCTGTTTCTTATTGTTTACAGAATCTTCAATGTATCCTTCAGCGACGCTGGTAGATTTCCATCCACCATGTCGCTTTAGGGTTGTAATGTCTCCACCATTATCAACTAAGATAGTTGCCGAAGTTCTTCTAAGGCAATGCCCCGTATATTCATGTGGATTTAGCAACCTTAAAAATGATGCAACATCTTTTGGCACTTTTGAAATTTTATGTATGCCCATTACAACACGATGACAATGGCCATTTTGATATTTAATAAAAAATCTATCAAAAGTTATGTCTTTTGGCCGAAGAGTAGCATATTTTCTGTATAAATTTAAATAAAACTCTCCAAATATGGTAAATGAACGATGTTTTTTAGTTTTTGTATTGGGAATATTTACTAATATTATATTTCCCAAATCTTTTACATCATTAACTTTTACTTGAATGAGTTCATCGCATCTACAAGCTCCTGTGACTCCAAATATTAGTGCAACCTAAAAAATATAGAATTATTAATTTTGTAACAATAAAAAAAGTTGGAAAATGCAAGGAAATTCTAAAACATGACGTAATTTTAAGACATCTATATTTATGAGTTTTTACAACAGTCTTCCAATGAGCTATCTTTATTTCCGAAAATTGTTTATTATTCTCGTAATGGATACTATAAAATAACTTGAAGTTTACAAATTATAACAAAATTTTGTATTACAAATATAAAAAGGTTAAATATATATCTACCTATAATTTAAAAAGTACATACCTTGGTTGCTAAATATTTATCATCAGGTGCTTCATTCAGGAATTCGTCAAATTATTTTTTAGACAAAACTTTCGACTTTTTTGGTTTATAATTTTCACCTTGTCGTTTCAAAAATGTAATTAATTTTGAATATTTCTCAATATTTACATTGTGTTCTATGTTTAATTTAGATTTTACCACTGAATATTGCGCCCATAAAGTTGAACTTTTCAGTGTTCTGGATAATCTTGTAAAATATGCTATCATCACATTTTCTGAATAAATATGTGCATTATTTTCTTTTGCCCAATTTATGAATTTATCATAAGCATTTTCATAAATTTTTCTCGACTTTGTTGGTATAAGTGTTGCCACTGATGTATTTGCAATTTCCAGTAATTCTGGTGGTGTGCACTGCATTTCTTCAGACATTTTAAAAACGACCCGACGCGACATCAAATTTCAACTGACACTTAATGAAACGTCAAAGCTTCTTGAATCTTTAATTCGTTGCTAGGATACTTACCTACACATTGTTACATTTTTTTACTAGTTAAAAAATGAAAAATATTTGTACTAGTAAAACAATAGGCTGCTTCTAAAGGAGGTGTTGCACTATATAATATAAGTATTATTATACGCTTGAAGAAAAAGTAATTTTTTATCATTTTTGTCAATACAGGGGTGGTTTTTAGGGGTTGAAAGGGAAAAATTCTTTTATTAGCTATAAGGTAACTTTTATTTTAAATAATTGCACGAATTAATCATTCCAAATCTTTAATAAGTAATTTTTTATCATTATTTTTTGCATAGGGGTAGTTTTTAATGTTCGAGAACATGGAACATTATTTAATCTTTGTGCTTGAATAAGATTTTTATCAATAAAATGCTTAAAACTTAATTTTTTCAATTTTTTTCACTTTACTCCTAAAAAACAAAAAACGTCAATCGGGCTTATGTCACTTTTGAACTTGAGCCTAAGATAACCTTATTCTAAATTTTCATGCAAATTCATGCAGTTTCAAAGAATTCGGAGGTTACAGCTGATTTTCAGCTTCAATGACTGTACTAATCACATTTAATTGCATTAAAGAGACATGGGTGATGGAAATCTTCAAACGTTGTCGAAGGATATAGGGGAATCTTTTACAAATAAACTAGAGATAGTAGATAAAATATTTAGAGGGGGAAGAGACAAAATGAAATTTGCTAATAATAATAATATTGTCGAAAAAGAAATAATTAACACCATTAATGTTGCCGACTTTGCGAGGAAAGTTCAGTCCACGTTTAATAGTTGTATAAAAGTATAGAATAAAAAAACGGTAGAGGAAGTTAGAAAAGTTGCTTAGCATCGAACTGAAATACTAGAACACGGTATTTTGGGATCTGAAATTGGGTCGAAAAGTACACATTTCCGAACGATTTCAGGAAAACATTTTTATTATTTTTTAAAATATTCTATTAAAATTTTGCACATACTTTCACCTTCTGACGGAACATCGTTGTTGTAATTTTTATAGAACAAATCGTTGCTCAAACAGAGGAAAGAGGATTCGTAGTAGCCACTCAGTTTTTTCCCCATATTTATGATTTCAGGATGTTATGTTTTAAATTAGGCATTTCCTTCTTTCATTTTTTCTCTCTCGTAAAATTTTGATCTAGGATTTGATTTAAGAGAACTTATAACTCATCATTCGATAAAATAACAAAACAGATAAAATTTTTATTAAAAATTATTTTTTTACAAAATTTAAGTAGTAAGTAAATTACGGTTTTTATTTTTTTATCTGTGTTAGGTCAGCAAGTATAACAAAATATGACTATTACATTTTGTCGACATTTCGTCGGTTTTTTAGTACATCTTCAGAACTTTACGGTTAAAACATTTTTCGTTTTCATTAAACTACGTTATAAAATTAGTCAATTTTAACATTTTTCAAGGAACTACAAAATCTGTCAAGTTATGTACAATAATTATACCTACTTAAAATAATGCTAATAAAATTTTATCATACCAATAACGCAATAAAAATGTAATTAATAAAATTTAATCAAATAAATAAATTTGTTTAAATTACAAACTCACGTGCTAGGTTCCGTAAATAAAAAAATGTAATTGTGCATAAGTACATTCAGATATAAAACTACAATTTTAATTTTTTCTATTTTAAAGACAAAATTAGAGAGGATTTTCTTTTATAAATAATAGTACACAAATTGGGGGTTAAAAATAGTTAAAAATAGAATACAGAACTAGTATTTAATTTTGATATTCATTTTATTTATCAAATTGTAGGTAATAAGATATATTTAAGATACAGATATTTTGTTTGTTATTAATGCTATATTTAAATTCATTAATGTTAATCATCTCTTATAAAGACTTTTTTTATATTATTTTGTTTTCCAGCTGTTATACAGTTTCACCAAATTTGAAATTTATGTAAAAAAGATTCTGAGCTTGCTCTGCTTACTGTTGATTTAATAATGTAATTCGTGTGATACTTCTTGATCTGAAATACACTTTTTTAAATATCTACTTATTTTGCCAACATAAACCTCATTACAATTTGAACAAAGTGTTAAAGTGTAAAGTGATAAATAACATCAAATTCTCTAAAAGTTATATGAAATGTCCTTTATATAAGGAATTTTTAAATTTCTCTTCCAACGCCGTATTATTACTTCTTTGTTTAATTGGTTACCAAATTAAATTCTTGGTTTCAATCTATTCCTTAACTTACACAAAATATTACACTGAAACCATATTTGAGCTCTAAACCTACAGAGTAAATTTATGACTTTACTTACTTTCTTAAAACCTTATTGATAAACAAATTTGTGTCAAAAATCAAACCAAAAATAAGCTGCTTCTAACATCGTAACAATAAAAAATTAAACAATAAACTTGCTGTTCCAATTTCATCTTTAATTTTATATCTAAATGTAATTATGCACAACTAAATTTTTTTGAAACCCAACACATAGACGTAATGTAAACTTACAATTAGTTGTATATTTAAAACTTCCTGATAATTTGAATAAACCTAATGATATTAATAATCACTTTTTTACAGTATTTCGGCAGTCCATTTACACTAAATTTTATTCTAATAATGTTGGTTCTCTATTTACTTTTAACACAGTATCTGACAAAGGACCCCGCACTTTTCTTATGGGAATTGGGTTTCAGCCATTTTTTTTTTAAATTTCGCAGGTTGATAGTTCTTAACATGTAGATCAAAAGTCTCAATGGGCACAAAGCCCCAAATCCAGCCCTTCCCCCCCAAAAACTGCCTCCAAATAGCGGGGGATTTAACTGATTTCTGCATGTAAAACAATTTATTTTTTTAATAAACCCAACAACGACTCCAAACAACCACATTTTTGACTATCAAACTACCCCACTTGACCCCGCCCCCACGAATCACCATACGGATTTTCCAGATTACTGTATTTTATAGAAGCACGTATTTTTTGAAATACCAACAGTTTTGGTCTCACCGATATAATGGGTTTTGCGTATCGCTGATTACGTATCTGGAGTTAGTCGAATTTGCAACTCAGTTTTACGAAAGAGCATGAAAATTGTTATTAACAATTTAATTGTTTATATAACTGTAGAAAGTTTACTTGTTTATAAAAAAAAGTTTCAAATAAAATTGTTCATTTCAATGAAATCTAAAAAAACTATTCTTGTTTTTTTCGAAAAATCAATGTTTTAGTTTTAAAACGCCACCAAAGTACAGAGTATACGTATGATAGCTTATAGATATACACGTTTGTTAAGTTTAACAGTGCCTTACAGCTTGAATATTACTTTTTCGAAAAAAAAAACAACTTTTTTTTAGATTTTGTCAAAATAAATAACTTTTACTTGAAATATTTTTTCATAAAATGACAAACTTTCTACAGCTATATAAACAATTAAATTGTTAATAACAATTTTCCTAACCCGATTTCGTAAAATTGAATTGCAGATTCGAATTCAGCGTGAAAAAATATGTGCAAAAAATATACGTGCAAATATACGTGCAAAAAATACGTGCAACTATAAAATACAGTAATCTGGAAAATCCGTAGGCTGATTCGTTAGGGGCGGGTTCAAGTGGGGTAGTTTGATAGTCAAAAATGTGGTTGTTTGGGGTCGTTGTTGGGTTGATTAAAAAAAATAAATTGTTTTACATGCAGAAATCAGTTAAATCCCCCCGCTACTTGGAGGCAGTTTTTGGGGGGGAAGGGGTGGATTTGGGGCTTTGTGCCCATTGAGACTTTTCATCTACATGTTAAGAACTATCAACCTGTGAATTTTCAAAAAAATTGGCCGAAACCCACTTCCCATTAGAAAAGTGCGGGATCCTTTACAAATTTGTATTAGAAATTATTATTATTATTATTTCGTAGTTACTTTAAAAATATGTTATATTTTATTTTACCTATATGACAATTAAGGGGGTCCTCTAGTTTCTCGGTTGTTTTTTTACGGCTTTTTCAAAAATTTTTTACGGGCAAACCATCGAAATAATAAATCTCATTGCTTTTACATAATCTTTATTAACATTTAAATGAGCTTTACAAATTTTTTGAAGACAAAATATATAATAGAATCAAAGTTATAGTGGCCGACAGGAAGACATCAAGTGAAGGAGATGCTTGACGGTGACCAAGATTGCGGCTGTTTCGCTTATTTGAAATCAAAAAACCAAACGGCATTTTAATCTTCATATTTAAGACTAGCGATTGAACTAGAATGAATTCTAAATTACAAAAATTAATTTTTTTATACACTTTTGAAAATTAAATTCTATTTTTTACTCATTTTTTCTTAAGTTTCTCGCTCGTAGAAAAAAAAACTATCGACGCAATCATGATAATCCTAGTTCAATCGTTGGCTTATAACATATTACAGATGTTGTATAAATTTGAACACGATCGGTGCAGTAGTTTCTGAAATATCGTGGTCACCGTTTTGAAAAATAGTGTTTCGAGAAAAACGCGTTTCAAAGTTCGCGCATGTGATTTATAATAAAAATTTCATCTCACAGTCAATCTGCTATGCCTGGACCATACAGTAGGCCTTCCTCTTCTTCTTGGAAGTCACTCAGAGCTGCTCCGTCTTCCCTTTTCGCGATTCAGTTAGCTTTAGGGATATCAATATAATGGTCGGCGCCGCTCGGCTTTGCGGAGCAGCGTTGCACGCGCTCCGTATACCTGCTCCATTCGAGGGCCGTAACTTGTTAACCACTTGGAATATCGAAAAATCCTTTGGCACACATTTTCTACACATGTTGTAGATGTGATTTATGAAAAAAAAAAAAAAAATCGATTTTTTCGACCCGAGAAACTAGAGGACCCCCTTAAATTGTAGCATCCTGAAGATGTAATAAAATGAACGAAACATCGACAAGGTATAATAGTCATATTTTGTTATACTTCCTGACCTAATCAGATTAAAAAATTAAATTTGTAGCAGACAAGTGGTAAACTAAAAATTTCATATACATACAGGGTGTTTCAGTTCGAGTGAATCAAAATTCCTGCGCCACTGACCTACAAAAATTTGTAAATTTTAAAGTAAATTATGCACATATGCAAGTGTTAACACCACGCCAAATTTGAATCAATTTGTTATAAACATACCAAAGATTTCGTAAATAATATGATTTTAACAACCGACCAATACGGTCCTGTACAGTGAAAACCGTGAGACTTAGACCCTTGCTTTATAACGCAATTCTTAATTATTTATTGAGTTCTATTTGTGGTTAAAGTTTGATTCACTCAAACTGAAACACTCTGTATTTAAAATCATATGAAAATTACTAATAACTATCTTTAGTTCTCTGGAAGTGTAAATGGAAAGAAACATTTATGTTACGTATTAGGATATTATCTATACAGGGTGTCCGGAACTGAATCTGTCATAGTTCATGAATAGCTTAATTGGAAGAAAATAAACAGATTTAGATCAAGTTACCATAGTAAATTTTACTTCCATAGTAATGAGCCTTCAAAAAAATTGTTTCGGTCACTAAATATATTTCATCGAAATTTGACTTTGTGTGTTTTTGAGGTGGCTAAATATGAATGAAACTTTTTTTTTTACTTAAAACAAAGATGTTGCTAAAAATACCTAAACTGTCTTCTGTTCAAATTGGTCTAAAATCATAAAAAAATGTACAACTATAACACTGTGGGAAATAACTACTCTGCGGACTACAGCCCATTCAGTATTAAGTTAACCCGCAAGGTACTCTAGAATTGTCAACTGATGACTCCTTTCTTAAAGTATAAAATAGTATTTAAAAAATATCTGCGTTTTCTCAAAATCTTTACCAAAATATGACAAAACAAAAAACTGTACAACGTGACAATGTTTTACGTAAAACATAATCTCATATTGATATGTGGGTATTCTAAAATCTACAGCATGTCAATTTTCATTGAAATATATTTAAAAGAGACCTACTGAGTTATTTTCAAAAAAATAAAAAAGAACCTTAGTCAAAAATTGTATAAAGAAAAATTGTATTAAGATAACTAGACCCAACTTAGTTTATTTTCATCTAAGGAAGCTCCCCTTGAAGTAAGACCCACTCGTTTCAAGGCATCATTATATTTACAATCATGCATCGTTAGTTACTATTACCTTTTTCTTCTCTAAGTTTTCCTTTCCTTTAAGATCGCTTTTAGGACATTTCTTATCTCCAAACAGAAGCTGTAACAATTGTATAGAAATAATTATTTACAGTGAAACATCTATTTTATTAATAAAAATAATATGAAGAATTTTCATCGTGTGTGTGTAAATATGTATGTAATACAAGTAGGTACATGAAATAAATATAACTTATCTGAATTGAAATTAATATATTAATGCGTGTCCCAAAATTCACCCAAGATTTGAATTTTGCGCCATTTGTGCCGTAAAGTGTGCCAATGAAAAAAGAAGGCAACGTAATAGCTGACAGTTCAGCGTTATTAAAAAAGGAGTGCTACGCGAAAGAACAACGGGTCTTCATTGCTGAAAAATATTTTAAAAATAATTTGCAATTTGCGTATAAAATATGGTTGGAATAGTGATTTAACTTCATCAACTGTGAAGAAATTACATAATTGAAAATTTCAGGAAGACTGGACCAATTAGTGATCTTAAACACTCTGGCCGTCCTTCAACAAGTTGTTCAACACAAAACATCGAAGCACTTTGTGAGTGTTGCTGAGACTCCAGGAACGTCAATTCCGTAGGTACCGTGGTCAGGAATTGAACATTTCTAAAAGCTCTCTACAGAGTATTGTTACGAAAGATTTGCATCTTAACATTTACAAAGTTCAATTGACTCAAGAAGTGAAGCCTACTGACTACGTAGAGCGAGGAGAGTTCGTTGAATGGATTATGGAATAAGTGGAAGCTGATTTTTCGAACATAATCATCTTCACGATGAGGTTTATTTTGATGGTTTAATGGCGTTAATCTAGAAAATTATCGCATTTGGAATTCAGAAAATCCACAAGTGATTGTTAAGAAACAAATGCATGCACAACGTATCGGACTATACTTCTTTGAAATTGCGGCTGGTAACAGTTAATTGTCCTCGTTTTCTCGTCATGATAATCCACTGTTCTGTGCCCAAATTGCAAGATATGGTTATAAACGCCATGTGGTTTCAACAAGACGGTGCCATATGCCATACAGCCCCAGAAACAATTCAATTACTGTATGAGTCATTTCCTGGACGTGTAAACCGATTTGGTGATCAGAATTTGCCGGTCTAATTGTGCGATTTAACGTCGCTGGCATTTTTTCTTCGGGTTTTTTTTAAGTCTACGATTTATGCCAATAAGCCCACGCATTGAAGGAAGAAATTGAGCGATGTATCAACGAAATTCAGCCGCATTTATTCAAATCGGTCATGGAAAATTTCGACAAAACAATGCGTAGCTATGTGTCAGCAAAGCCGTGGAGGCCATTTACCCGATATACTATTCCGTACATAACCCTATACTGTATACTTTATGAATCAATATAAAAATTATAATTTTTAATTAAAAACCTATGTTTTCTATCAAAAATTATTTCTTGTGTAAATTTTGAGACACTTTATATTTGTTGAAACATGTGTACATGTTATTGTACATATATCACTTTTTCAAGGACTTACGTAATATAGTTGGAATTCGGTGATACCTCTATAATTTTCTACCAATAAAGTATTGTTGTTTTTTAATATACAGTATGTCCGCGGATTGAGTAGATATACAAGAGGACAAATGGACCCAAAAGTGAAAGATACGAAAAAAAAGACATTCTTGACAAAAGTTTTTGGTCGTTTAGAAAATATGAATCACCATGACAAACTTCAAATTTGTTATACAGGGTGGATCAAAAACACAAAAATGTTATGTTGCGTAAAAGTAAACATACCTTATTTTGCAAGATAAGAAAAAAGGCATTCTTGATCAAGTTTTTGCTTGAAAAATCAATAAGAGTTACGTTATCAAAAATTTAATTTTTTATATAGGGAATAAAGTACAAAACTAAAATACGTCTTAATCAAGTATAATTTTTAAATAATACGAACATAATTACATCAATTAAGCTAAAAAAAGTAAACAAAGCAATATGATGAATACCTATATCAAATTTCATAAACGCCACCCCATATTGAACACTTTTTTCTAATTGCTGATTTCTTCCTGGGATACTGAATGGACAGCCTGGGTAATTCTGCCTTTTAGCATTTCAATATTAAGTATTTGGTATTGGAGTAGCATAAACAATTTGTTTTAAATGGGCCCACATAAGCATATCGGCCATGGTCAGGGCCACAAAATTGGACCATTTCTACCATCCATCTTGGACCAAATCTATGGTTAAGCCAGTCTGTTACCTCACGAGTACAATGTGCTGGACAATCATCCTGTTGAAAATACATTTTTTGGCGGAAATTTAATGATAAATTTTCAGAGTTCATCGCTAAAGTTATTTCTAGTTATTCTGATTAGAGGTATGCTAGAGAATACTTAGTTAAATTTTTGATAACGTGACTCTTATTCACTTTTCAAGCAAAAACTTTTATCAAGAATAACATTTTTTCGTATCTTGCAAAATAAGGTATGTTTATTCTTACTCAAAATAACATTTTTGTGTTTTTGACCCACCCTGTACAACAAAATTGGAGTTTGTCCTAGTGATTTATATTTTCTAAACAAGCAAAAACTTTTATTAAGAATGCTTTTTTTCGTATCTTTCACTTTTTGGTCCATTTGTCCTCTTGTAAACTCAATCCGCAGACATATTGTAGATGAAACAACACCAATCTTTAATTTATAATTTATAAGGAAATCGACCACATTCAAGAGATAAATGATATGAGTCAGCGGTGGGGCAATTTGATTACATATACAGAGTGGTAAAGTCCCCATGGTTCATCGGCCGTTACGTGAGAGCGATAAAGTAAGTCATAGAAATCTGTGTGATAGAGAAAGATGGCTATAATGAAGGCGTCTAATAGTCACCCATCGCCCATTTCGCCCTTCCACAAATTGGAAGTGGATCTTATTTGTGGAAGGGCGAAACGGGCGGTGACTATAGCCATCCTTCTCTATCGCATGGATTTCTAAGACTTACTTTATCGCTCTCACGTAACGGCCGATGAACCATGGGGACTTTACGGCCCTGTATATGTAATCAGATTGCCCCACCGCTGACTCATATCATTTATCTCTTGAATGTGGTCGATTTCCTTATAAATTATAAATTAGATTGGTGTTGTTTCATCTACAATATGTCCGCGGACTGAGTTTACAAGAGGACAAATGGACCAAAAAGTGAAAGATACGAAAAAAGGCATTCTTAATAAAAAAAATTCGTTGCTACGTTCATAGATTGTTAAATATACCAATGTCAAATTTAAATTTCAATAAGGAAGTGCAGATATTGCAACAATTATGTATTAATAATGATTTTTCTCCTGATATTGTACAGAGAACTATTAATAGAATTTTGTTTCAGAAAAATAGAAATTTAGCTTTTCATTCACAAAATGTTAACATTGATAATAATTACAATTTTAGATCTTTATCTTATTTAGGTAGTATTTCGGATAATATTTCAAAAATTTTAACTAAAAGTATTCCTAATCTCAAAATTTCCTTTAAAGTAAATAAGTCAATTCGTTCAAAATTTTCTAAAGTTAAAGATTCACAGGATAAATTGTCAAATAGCGGTATATATTTGTTATCTTGTAATGATTGTCCCGTCACCTATGTTGGTAGAACCATTAGATCATTAAATATTCGTATTAATGAACATTTAAAAAGACCTGAAAAGTCAGCTTTTGGGCATCATATTAATTTTACTAACCATTCATTTTCACCTTTAAACAATAGCAAAATTCTTCATAATATTCATAATAATTTTGATTTTCATAAAATTAATTTATTGGAAGACTTAGAAATTCTAAGAGAAATTAAAAGGAACCCTAATAACTGTGTTAATACTCAAGTCAATTTAAATTGTAATTTTAAACCTTTATTCAAGTATCTTTGAGAATCTCATTAATTCACATCTGATATTTTGTTATTAGTATATTGGTAGTTTTACTTTAAATTTTTTTTGTTTTCACTTAGTTGGTAATCCGTACAATTGTAGAATGTCAATTTTCAATTTCATTTAACATTTAACCTCACTTTATTTCACTCCAAGTGTTCGACATTGTTAGTCAATTTCTGTTTCTTTCTCTTGTTATTTACCAGTAACTGATGTTATATTTAATGTTGTATATTGTTATGTCGAACTTATTAAGATTTTCAACGTTTCCTAAATATTTTTTGGTATCTAAAATTTAACGTAAATAAAAAATTTTTTGCTTTATATAATGTCATTTCAACCTCTTGTTGATATTTTTGGAATAGCTCCGATGATGACTATGTAGTCGAAAGCGCTCAGCTAAGATTTTAATAAAAATTTTATACACACTTTAACATACAAATTTATTTGGCTTTTCTTTAAATCACCGAAGCGTGTACTCAAGATACAGTCGTTATTTTTTAAAATTCTTAATAAAAGTTTTTGCTTGTTTAGAAAATACAAATCACTACGACAAACTCCAATTTTGTTGTATAAAACAAAAAAATGTTATTTTGAATAAGAGTAAACATACCTTATTTTGCAAGATACGAAAAAATGTCATTCTTGATAAATGTTTTTGCTTGAAAAGTGAATAAGAGTCACGTTATCCGACCCTGTATGTTTTTCACCATCTTGGTAGAAAACAGAATCTGTACATTTCGCAGTAAAGAGAAATGCTTCCCCAAATGATTTTGAATGGAACTTAATAATACATAAGTATATGTAAATGTCAATAGTAATATTATTAATTAAACAACAGATTGTTCGTTCATTTTACCCATTTTGTGTTTGTTAATTTCTAAAACCAACATTTTTGTTTTTGTTGTTTTATTGTTTATTACGGTAAAAGTTCTTCCGAGTATTATGCATTTTTGATTTGTATTGTTTTTTTTTATTAATGTAATTAGTAAGTTTATCACGAATAATCCAGCTTCATTCACTGGAGGGGGCAATAGAGCTTACTACGGGTGAACAGTACACATCTAAAACATACAACAAAATATTATGAAATTTACAAAGTAAGAAACTCTGATGCTCTGTGGTTTTTGTTTTTAACAGAGTTAGCAACACTGCATTCAGCCAAGGTGTTGAGAGCAGAAGGCGCGCTCATTTGTCTCAGTCAGTTGAGAACTGTTGTTGTATTGACGTGTTGAAAAAATGACTGCCGCTATTCCGAATTCCTTCAGCTGCGAGGTGAGGAGCGTAATCCGGTTTCTTCCTGCTAACGGAAAGGCGCCGTTTCAGATTTTTAATGAAATCAAAACTGTTTATGATGAATCGCACTAATGTGGCGTCGTGGGTATAGAGCTGGCGGAACGAATGAACAAAGGAAAAAAATTACAGCAACTGTGTTTTGTAAAAGGATTCTCCTCATTGACTTTTTGCTCTAGGGGGAAACAGTTAATGGAGGGCGATACAGAACAAAATAACGAAGAGATAGTGCTTGTTGCATGACAATGCACGTCCCCACTCAGCCAACTCCATAAAGCAACTCTTGAGTTTATTCGGTTGGAACATCATCAACCACCCTGCTAACAGCCCTGGCCTGGTACCTTCTGATTTTCACATTTTCTCTTAACTGAATACGTAATTTTCTCATAAATATATTGCCGTTTCGATTTTTTAAAAATTAAGCACTCTTACTTTAACGTCACGACAGATTCATATAGAGACTGGAAAGAACATTGCTCTTAAATTTCTACTTGCAACTTTAACTCTCTATAAACACATGTCCGTTTAGCTGTTTACTAGATATTGGGGGTGTAACTTAATGATGTACAAGGCACGTAGCTCCCACAGTAATTGTTCTCCATAGTATGTTAGTAGAACAGCTGTGCCGATTCTGCTCCATAATTCAAAATGGCAACTGGAGCAGGATCGGCATAGCTTTCAACCGGCTACGTCACAGAGGCTGAAGTTTACGCGGTAACATTATAGTACGATCGTATTCGATGCAAAGTAATAAATCATTGCCTGTCAAGGAAATCAGTGCAACACATTTTATAGGGGGTTTTGGAAATTGAATAATTTCTTTATGCATTATGGATTAACAGTTATATATTTATGAAGGACAAAATGAAAAACAAAGGCATCTCCTTCGCACATTGGGCGACAGGGCAACAATACATTTATTACTCCCTTCATTATCCCTCATATGACTTGTGTCTTGTGTTTTTTGCGGCGGCGCGCGTGCCGGCCTGGCGTGGTCAGTTTCGTTTTGGTTGTATTGGTGCTGCGTGTTTCTCGCTCGCGATATTTGTGAGGTTATAACTGTTATAAGTGCAATTATATTTCTTTCGGGCTATATGTGTGTTTCGCGCTATTATTTGAGAATTTGTGAGTGAAATCATATTTCTTGTGCTCCGTAACAAAAGTGTTTTTAGTGTTTTATTTGTGTGCTGTGTGTGTGTTTCGGGCTGTTGTTTGTGAATCGTGAATGCTATTATATTTTCTGTGCTAGTGAAGTGAAGTTTTTTGTATTATTATTGCTCTGTTGTCGTTATATGGATAAATGGAAAAAAATCTATATTAGTTACAGAGAAAAAACGATAATATTAAATGTCTATAACCCTTTAGAAAAGGATCATCCCATGAAACTGAAGACTGGTTTGGTGGAAATGTGTTCTAGATATATTGGAGTAAGCGAATTATCTGTTTTCAAAATTTTATGAGAGAAGAAAATTGAAGGAGACGTTAAGAAACTTAAAAAAGGGGGTGGAAAGAAGAAATTAATATTAAATGAAGATGAGAAAACTGCAGTTCGGCGTACAGTACATAAATAATTATAGAATTTATATTTTGTTTATAATTTGTTAATATTTCTTGTTTGATAGAAAAATAACTTATTTTGTTGAGATTGGTAGAGAATTGTTGTTAGTGTTTTCATTTGATAGAATCATATCATAGGATTTATATTTTGTTTTCATTCTGTAAATATTTATAGTATATCTGTTATACAAGGTTTTTGCTTTGAAACTTCGTTCTCCTTATAAAAAAAAGAATCGTAATGGGGTGCGATGAAGAGATCAGTTCACGTCTGGAACCCTGTTCCTACAAAAATCCCTTTATTCTCATAAACTATTTGTTTTAAATGTAATTTATTATAAATCCAATTCGTTATTTAAATTCCACATATGTACTACATTTCACCTCTGTACGCGCCACTGTTTATTGTTCCCTGCTCTACGATCAAGCTCGCCAGGTTAGTATTTGACGTATAACCGACCACTTCTACAGCTAGTACCAGAACACAGTGCGTATGCGGCGGTATTTCAGATTTTACATTCAATTTCATTTTAAATTTGAAATGGTTCATCTTACGCCTCCTAAAAATGATGACACGATTTTCCTTTGATAAAAGACCGACAATTTTTAGCTCTACTTTGCATCGTATACGATCGTACTATAGCTATACCGTTTCTGCTCCACATGTTAATTAAATGGTGTTTTGGTGGAGAAACCACGGTAGAAATCATGGTATGACAGATCATTGACCTGGGGTGGCCACGTGGCGCCTAGACAGTATCGGCATAGATAGCATTGCCGAAAAGCAGTGTCGGATATAAATGGAAAAGGAAGGAGGTCATAAACACATTTGAAAATTTCTTTGACGTATCGTATAAAACATATTTATTTAATTCACGTTTTTTCTTCATATTTCACATAAAAAATTAGAGTTTGCAAGGTCTGTGTAACAACAGCAGCATTTTAGTAGAACTTCTGTTCTTAACAAGTTTTCTGTTAAAAAATGTGAATATTTATTTTACTGCTATTTATTGAGCAAAACAGCAACTATTAATTACATATTCCACTCAGTAAACTTCTGATAAAATATACAGGGTGATTCAAAAAACCGTTGACAGACTTCTAGGATAGATAATACATAAAAAATTAAGACGAAAAGTTTTAATAAACATAGGGTCGCAAATGCCTCCTTAACGAAATACAGGGCGTCAAAGTTTCTGTAAAATTAAACATTGTCTGCAATAATTCCAAAATGCCTGAACATTTCTATTTCAAATTTGCTATGCGTAGTTAGCACCTTAAGACCAATGTTTGATGTACTGCTCAAAATTGTATGAGCAGCAGTGTCGTAGAGACGGCGTCAACGTGACACTTTTTTAAAAATATTTTCTACACCACTGCTAATTTTGTCAAAAGGGAATTATTATCGTGTAAAGTGTTCAATTGTCTATCGAATTGGTCTCTTGCAAAATTTGGATTAAAGCAACCATTTTTAAGAGAAACACCTTTGTAGAAAATTTGTGAATTCAATTTTATTTTCATTCATTTTAGTTTCGCATAGTAGGCTTGTGCTATTCAAAATACAATTAAACATCGCCTGTCACTAATGTCAATGTATACAAGTGAGTTAAGTAAACTAGATTATAAGCTTCTTTTTGTCATTTTTACGCTTTAATTTTACAGAAACTTTGACGCCCTGTATCTCGTTAAGGAGGCATTTGCGACCCTATGTTTATTAAGACTTTTGGTCTTAATTTTTCATGTATGACTTACCCTAGAAGTCTGTCAGCGGTTTTTTTAATCACCCTGTATATACAGGCTGTTACAAATTCGCTACTCATTACAGGAATCTCGGAAATGGTAAGAGCTAGCTACAAAGTAGGCAAAGGGAGCAAAGTTGCGTAATCAGGGAACCAACATTATGCCTCTAAAAAATCAAGGCTAACATGATTAGTTTTCGAAATATTTGAAAAAACCGAAATTTTGGAAATCCGTTTTTGTTTCGTTTCAGCCTTGTTTGGGGTGATATTGAAAAAAGAACAACACTTTCTCATGGCCACTTTTTGCCGTCTATCGAATGGCATAATCAATTTTTGTATGTAACGTTTTGTCTCTCCAGGACCATCATCAACTTCAATTTTTTAAATACGACCCTAGAAATTTTATTACATTTTTTGCAAGCCTTCATGACCCCCAATACTGTACTGCCTCAGCCCGAGCCAGATTCAGACGTTTTGTCTCGAAAAATTCATCTTCAGTGTATTCGTTCCAAATTTATCTAAGTTTTT
Source organism: Anoplophora glabripennis (assembly GCF_000390285.2). Lineage (NCBI taxonomy): Eukaryota > Metazoa > Arthropoda > Insecta > Coleoptera > Cerambycidae > Anoplophora > Anoplophora glabripennis. The sequence goes on along the minus strand of NW_019417012.1, from coordinate 74,161 downwards.
TACTTAGATTTCTTTGTTTATTGAATTATCGTATACTGTAAGTGCCGTTAGACCCTGTGAAATTCATCTAGTTATTTAAACTATTACCACTACACGTTACAATAAAACATTTATTATTATTAACTATTACCATCACTTGGTCATACATAACTTAATAAGTTGTTGCGTCAAAATTAAAACATTACAATTTTAATTTTATTATGACAAATTAATTCTTAAAAATGCAATCAAAACGCCAACTTCTTCTTTAAAAAATTTCAGTAAATGTTCAAAAACATTTTCGTTTTGGCAAAGGTTGAATATGAAGATCAGCGTAATATTTTGGGAATTTATTATATCTGTAACTGCAACTGTGAAAGAGCATGTCAGGTGTATTTGTATGAATATCCTAAAAAAAAATAGATGGGAATTTGTTTGAATTTTGAGCACTCGAGAAGCCTAGAAATAACTATGGACACAGGAATGAAACTCTAATGATATTATTTTAAGCCTGTATAGTCATGTTTCTGTTCTCATAAAAAAATATAATTCACACTTAATTTTAAAGTTTTGGTTGCAACTGAGGGAATAAAAGAAACCAACTGTAAATATGAGCAATCCAAACTGTTAGATATTAAATAACATTAATTAAAAGAGTTATGTGATGCTGACAATTTTGACAATATGTATCGTGATTTGAAAAGTAAATATGAAATAACAACGTTTTTTATGTTAAATAATACGTCTTGTATAAATTTTGCAAATTGTTTATTGGGAACCATAATACTAATATAAATCAATTATACATTATGTAGATATTACATTAAAAATGCCATTGCATAAAAATGAGTTTGATGTAATTAGTAGGTATTAATACTCACTGTCAAAACAAAACAACTAAATATGCATTGACAAACATTTTAATTTTAATTTTAACACTGTAATTATTATGAAACTGCGTATACTTTGTAAATATACATATACACTTCAATTTTATTTAAAAATGTATAATATAAGAAGCAGTCATAATGCAGATATAAAAATTTAATTCACATTTATTTATTGTTAATACTAACCACTCCTCTGTCAAGTTGTAATTATACTAATTATAATTAACCCAATACATTGGTTAACTAATCGGGGGATTAGGTTGTATGTAAATGTACATACACAGAGTGTCCCAGAAAACAGTGATCAATAGCAATACTATAAAATTAAATTTCCAACGTACAGATCTGTGTCAAACAATTCATATATTTTTACATATCTGAATTCATCATTAAAATTCTACAAAAGGTGGATAAATAGTTTTACATTTGGTAGAGGCGTGTCTTAAACTTTTCGGTAAATATGGTCTGTTAATATTTGTAATACTTTTCAAATGCTATTGAAAATATAAATCTGTTATAGGTACGTGTGTTCATATAAATTTATTTTTAAGTCTTTTGATTACTTATTTTCTCCTTTATTTTGTGTTAATCATATTCAACGATCCCTAAATTATTAATTCGATTATCGACTCATAAAAGTTATTTAATTTTAACAGTTTCTTACAAAATTTAAGGATTTTTCTAAATAAAGTGGCAATCAAGTGTAAAACTATTTATACCAATATATGCAAAAATTTATAACGAATTGTATAATAGTTCTTTTCCCTTCAAATTTTGTTTGAATTTTTTTCCTAACTGAATAACAGAACTATTCTTTGTTACACTAATTGCACTTATTACAAATCTAAGGTCTTAATAATAGCAAACGCTCTCTATCATTTCCATCATCTGCATGTAATCGACCGGCCATTCTATTATATAAATTTTGACACATACGAATCCTAACAACTACATTTACTAATACAAGTATCACAACTATTGCACACAGGAAGCCCAGAAGAGTTTGTAACTTCCGAACATTTTGCAATACTTTATTAGTTGTAGACAGCACTTCATCATTTTGAATAAACACCTTTTTAAAATAATCTGTTGTATTCTTATTTTCTGGAGCACTAATAGTACTGAGAGAAATGTTACTTGCAGTAGACGTTGGAGATTCTGTTGTGGGACGTATGTAGCCTTCAGAAGTACTGCAATTTCCATCCAGAACAGTGATTTTGGAATCTGCCAGTTGACGTTTAATAATTTCTAAGTCGTAACAGTACCAGTCATTTAGACTAATGTCAATTTTCTTTAAGTTTGGCAAACTCCTTTTCAAATTGATGACATTTAAGGAATTTAAGAAATTTCGACTAACGTTCAAGTTCTGTAAATTAACGAGAACGAAATTGTCATCAAATTTCTTCAAATTTCCCCATTTTTCTGGTTCGATATAGCTCAACTTATTATTATTTAAAAACAATTCCTTCAACGAACGTAGAGAATTAAATGAACCTATTGGAATAATACTTATTCTATTGAAGCTTAGATCCAATACCTCTAAAGAAGTCAAATTGAAAAAATCAAACGCATTAAGAGTAATTATACTATTTTTGGATAAATTCAAAGTTTTCAATTTGTTCAGTGAATTAAAAATCATTCCATTTTGGGAAATACGTCGGAGAGCGTTTCCACTTAGATCTAGCATCCGCAAATTGTATAAACCACTAAATACTTCTTTAGTTAAGCTGGAAATGTTATTACTTCTGAGTTCAAGATAATGGAGACAAAATAAGCTAGTAAATGCACCACTATCAATTGTTCTTATGCCTTTGTTGTTCAAGCTAATTTTTATAATACCTTCCGATCCAAAACTGATAAATGAATTCCTTGCTAATCTATCTATACTTTTGAAGTTAAAGTCAACAATATTCCCCTTAAATGTTTGGTCATCTGGATCAAAGCTGTAAGTACTTGCTTGGAATTCTGATAAAGATAAGAATGTTAATGTCGTATTGCGATTATCCATTTTGCATACTTTGGTTGCGTCCGCTGCAAGAAAAGACAGCAGTATCGAGAAATAAAACAGCTTTTGGACTTTTTTAGTTGCTCCCGACATCTGTAAATAATTTAACAATTATTTTAAATGCTTATAACTACATTATGATTTGGCAAAAAAAGTTATGATTAATCTACAGAATATTAATATATTTACTTCATTTTTAATATCGTTTGTTTATGAAAATACACAGATAAAAAATGTCTTGAACAAGAACGCATTTAGTTACATACACTATGTATTTACGTATACACCATAATTTAAAATCAAATAAATTCTCTTCTGTGAAGATAACACTAATTTAAGAAGCTTCCTCGGATTTTCCGAAACGACTTCTCGCATAACTGCTTAGAAAAATATGCTCGGATTTTCATCGATATCGAAGAATAAGAAAAAGGAAGCAAAAAGAAAGAAAAAAATAATTCTAACAACGGCTTGATATTAACCATTCATATTCGAAACTCATTATTTTCTTGACCAATGTCGTTTCATATTTCTCTGAGTTTCTCACAATCAGTGTTATCAAAGAGGATAGATAGGAGAGGTGGTTTCTAAACTGGACACCATATTGTCACTATTTTCAATTGTTAAAACTGGTGCATTTTAATTTAACTGTGTACTTCAGTTAATAACATAAGAAAATTATGTGAATGAAAAAGTAAATAAATATGCATTCGCTATTTTGGTCATACAGGACGAATTTCATAAAAAGAACTGCTTTTTCTTGCGCCCTGTATTACTGACGCATAAACCGATAATTAAAAAATTATTGTCAAAATCAGATTAACCGTACGCGAAGAGAAAATCACGCATTAATTTTGATGCGTAGTGCATATTCTTGCTTCAACATATTATCTGTGTAGGTACTACTTAATATGTTGGAAAAGAAAATATACGTTTGTATAATAAAATTAATGAAACGAAATTATGTTTATAGGAATTAAAAGTAATATACTTTTTAATTGACTACAAAAATGTTTACAAATTACTTAGTAGTTTAACATTATGTACTACAAAATGAACGATTACTAAATTTAATGACACCATGTTGACAATTTGCTTATGGCTTAGTACATAATTATATTTTTACAACAAAACAAACATATTTCTTTGTCTTTCCCTGTCATTCGTTTGTAAAATTTGTAAGCTAGTAGACCAGGCAAGTTAGACAATAAATCAGAAATTTTTTTCTGATGAACCGATCGAGTTGCGGTTTTCGGCATTGTCTTCGGAAAAATATCAGGAAGAAAGTCTATCTATTACAGTTTGGGGCTGGATCGAAACTGCATTGCGGGTGCATAAACTGCATCTTGGAGTGCATCAATTTTTTCGAATTTTCTAAAAATGGTAAAAATTGACTAAAAGTTGTAGAAATTTGTGTGCACGGGTTTTCGGGGTCGAAAATTCCGAATCTGAATCTGAAAAATATGTCCGACGGCCCTGGGCCTCCCAGGGGATCAAGGGGGGGGCCTTCTGTAAAAAATCTAATAGCTGAGTAATTGCCTTCTAAATTTCCATTCGGGGGTTTTTGGGGTCTGGGATTCCGATTCTGACAATGAAAAGTATGTCTGACGCCCCTGGGGCCCCCCAGGGGGGGCTTCTGTAAAACATCGAATAGCGTTATTTTCTGAAAATTTGGTCAGCCATGTTGGATCCGCCGTCTTGAATTTTGCATAATTGATCTCGGATCCGTGATCAGTGACCCCGAAAACCCCCGTAAGCCAAATTTGGCGCGAATCTGTTATTTTTTAAAAAATTCGTGATGTCTGACCTTAATTAACCCGTTTTTTTAGGTTAGAAAAAGAACCATCAATTCTGACCGCGGATTCATGTTTGACAGGGTGTTAACAACCATATAAATGAACATTTGAATATAGAAAAAAAAAGTATATTTTTCTTAGCACTTTTTCGTGAATTTTTGCTATTTTTGACCTGTTTTTTGAGGTTAGGAAATTCCTGTGATTATGATAGCCCCAGGGCGTCGGGCATACTTTTCAGTGCCAGAATCGAAATCCCGGACCCCAAAAACCACCGAATGGGGATTTAGAAGGCAATTACTCAGCTATTCGATGTTTTACAGAAGGATCCCCCTTGCCACCCTGGGGGGGGCCAGGGCCGTCGGGCATATTTTTCAGGGTCAGATTCGGAATCTCCGACCCCGAAAACCCGTGCATACAAATTTCTACAACTTATAGTAAATTTTTACCATTTTTAGAAAATTCGGAAAAATTGATGCACTCCAAGATGCAGTTTATGCACCCACAATGCAGTTTCAATTCAGCCCCAAAGTGTAATAGATAGACTTTTTTCCTGATATTTTTCCGAAGACAATGCCGAAAAAATTTTTCATTCAATTTAATATGTAATATGAAGAAAAGCTATACTTATTCCTAATTTATAAAAATATTTAGAAGTACATATTTAAATATTTTTGAAATACATATTATAAAATGCAACATATTAAACGTTCAAGTTCAGTAAAAATTTTTAATTAGCATTTCATTTTAATCTAGCTTACACCAATTCTTACTTACATTTATCATAATTATTTTTAATTTGTATTTGTAATAATTTATTCATACCCTTAATTTTTGGAACACAAAATCTACTAAATCTGAAGGTATGTATATTCAACTGTTTCACCACTTATCAATGTTAACATTCTCTAAATATAAAAACACTACTTTTCATATGATGCTACATACCTTTTTCATTCGTGTTGTTCTTTTCAAATGCACTGAATTGTTTTGCTACAAACAGACCACAGCATGCATGACTGCTTATGGTCAGTATCAGCTTACTCCCTTATCAGAGGTCATTATATACTAATTTTACTGACAACAAATAAATCGATAGTACCTTTATTTATTCACCAAACAGTAGAAATTCGATAAGGTTGTTTAAAATACAGATGTATCTCCCTATTGTATTATCTATACAGGGATGGCCAGAAGTACGGAATAAAATTCATATCTTTTGAATGAGTTAATTTTTTTTAAAACGCCGAAACAAGGTAACTGATTTTGATTTTTTCCCATCTTTCGGTTATATAATAATTCATTTTTCTTCAACCCCCTAACCCCCAGCTACCCCTACTTTTTTTTTCAAATGGAAACATAAGGCATGAGGGGGGTCGTTGAAAAGCTTATAGAAAACTGAATCCAGCTATACCAAATAAACAAGTTTTATTTTTTCAATAGCAAGTTTTTTTTCGTTTAGAAATTGAAACAACTAGATAATTTACAAAAATAAACTCAATGTCGCAAATGCTGAAAATGTCCTCCATTCACTATTTGCCATTCTCCAAGACGATAGTAAGAGCTGTCCATAGCATTCTGAATGACTTCAGCTGGTAAATTATGCATCTCCGCCCTAATCTTGTTCTTTAAATTCTCAATATTATCCGGTCCGTCCTGGTAGACTCTTTCTTTCAAATATCCCCAAAGAAAATAATCCAGGGGTGTTAAGTCGGGGGATCTTGGCGGCCATTCAACTGTACCCCGTCTACCAATCCAGCGATTTGGAAACATTTCATCTAAGTATCTTCGAACACTCGTTCAAACATCAATACCAAAATGTGGGGGAGCACCATCTTGTTGGAACCAAATTCTTTCATTCGGTATATCTGGATCAATTTCATGAGGGAAAATTACAGCTAGAGCAGGTATCAGGTCAAATGTTAGGAAATCCAGGTAGCGTGCGGCAGTAAGATTTTCTTCAAAAAATAATGGACCCAAGATTCTGTTGTTGATGATACCTGCCCATACATTAACTTTCTGTGGATGCTGCGTATGGGATTCGCATGTCCAGTGTGGATTTTCCTGGGACCAAAAGCGATAGTTGTGCCTGTTAACCACTCTATTTAAATAAAACGTAGCTTCATCCAAAAAAAGTACGTCTCGTTGATAACCATTATTGTCGTCACACCGTCTCATCATTTCATCAAAAAATTCTAATCGCCTATCATAATCGTCTTCCAAAAGCTCTTGGACAAGACATACCTTATAGGGGTGGTATTTCACTTGTTTCAGAAATATTCGAATTGCAGTTCGAGAAGCATCGTGATTGCGGGCCAATGAAACGGTTGAAGTATGAGGATTTTCAACAAGTTCTAATGCAATGTCTAATTTCTTTTCTTCATTCAAAGCACGTGCCCGTCCAGTTTTGGGCAAAGTCTGTACTGTACCGTGTTCCTCAAATTTGTGAAATATTTTACTAACTGTCCCTTGAGAGATTTGGTTTTCAGGATATTTCGCATTAAATAAATCGCGCACTTCAGCCTGACTTCTTATTTTGTCTCCACATCCAAGCAATATCAAGATTTCGATGCGTTGCCTTTCCGACAATACCATTGCAATTCAGTAAATAACTTGATTTTGACACAATAGTAACGTTTCAAACTCTAATTTACAACTAAAGCGAAAAATTTATCAGAAAGCCTGGCAAGCAAGTGGCACCAAAAAAACGCAACATAAAAATATATCTTTTTTGCGTTAGCAGTGATAGGTACAGTTTCAAATTCTTTATTTTATTTTGTGCAAATTCATGGAGGATAACACTGAAGATAATTAAATTTTATTTCACTTGTTAAGTAGGTGTTTTATACAACCCTAAAAAGCTTGCTATTGAAAAAATAAAACTTGTTTATTTGGTATGGCTTGATTCAGTTTTTTATAAGCTTTTCAACGACCCCCCTCATGCCTTATGTTTCCATTTGAAAAAAAAGTAGGGGAAGCGGGAGGTTAGGGGGTTGAAGAAAAATTAATTATTATATAACCGAAAGATGGGAAAAAATCAAAATCAGTTAACGTGTTTCAGCGTTTTAAAAAAAATTAACTCATTCAAAAGATATGAATTTTATTCCATACTTCTGGCCATCCCTGTATTAATAAGTTTACTTTCCTAACTGTGCATTTTTTATCAAAAGAATAAATGAGACAAATTTTCATCGAACTTTTCCCTACACTTAAATCTAATCGTTACATCCCGTTTTGAAATGGAAAGAGTAATATTAACAGTACGGACGGAAAGTTCCTTAACCTTCATAATAATTCTGCTTCAACAATAAATTTTATATTACAATTTTACTTGTAAAGTTCTGAAAATGAGGATACAATAGACGAAAGGTTAACTATTATGTTACTGGTTTTCCACATTGACCAACATTCTCAGAAAATAAAATAAAAAAAAAGAGAGAGAAAATTGAGCGTATTGTAATTAGATATCGGAAACTTTGTGACGACAATCAAATAAATAAACAAAAGTAATCTATATTATGATAGTAAGTGGCAATACGCGTTGTAGTAGGTAGTAGAATAGGCTAAATCTGTGGCTAAGCCGTGTGCCGCTCTATGCTCACAGTACACAATGCTACTGACTGCCGTAAAAACACTTGGTATACACTTGATCAAGCAAAACGTCAAACTTATTCACACACGCTCAAACGACAATGGCATGTACGGCTCACGGTTCGTAAAAAAGACGGTCGAGTAATAGACAGAAATTATGGGCGTGGCTTATCTCATACTACGTCACAAGATTTCTAACTTTTAGTATTCATGTTTGTTTACATGCGACTTCACTAGTAATTTTGCATTTTTCCAAGTATTTAAGTAAATCTTTCATAGTTGTTTGGGTATTTTGCAGTAATTAGTTATTTATTTAAATTTACTGTTATTGTTGTGTAACAAATTGATGTGATTGTTAGACAAGCGATTGGAAATTTTAAGTACCTATCGAAATGTGATTTTAATATTTTTGTAAACTTGACAATTTTTCTTAAAATTAAATGTTATGTCAAAAGTTCTGTGCGATTAACTTTTCCTCTTCGTCCTTTCCTTTTATCCCTCAATAGTCCATTTAACTCCGAACACCGAAAAAAACTCTTTCTTCAAAGCTAAAAACTTCTGTATAGGTAGTTTACTTGTAAAAACTTAGGATTTTTTTAATTCGGAACATCAACTGTAAAACTGTAGTTGGTAAGTACAAAAATAAATTATGTTGCAGCCTATTATAAAGTATTTTGGTAAGTTATTTGTAATTTAAAAAAGCAGATACAATAAATCATAAAAACTTTACACAGTTTTTATTAAGATAGGTCTAAATTGTTTATATATTCACTTCCCCTCTTCATTTTATTAGAGTTTATGGATATTAATAGATATCTGTAATAAAATTAACACGAATTTTAGGTTAATTATGTAACCAAACGTCAAAAATGGTGACCGATCGTGATGTGTATTCAAGACAATTTCACATTTCATCCTTTTATTTCCAAATTCCAATGTAAAGGTTCAGTTTGTATATAAAGGTTTTAGATTCAAAATACCTGTTAATTAACCATAATCATAACTGATTAAATTTATTATTTTATGTTAAAAGGAGCGTGGTACAAGAAAAGTGACAATTTTAAATTTGCCTCTTATTTTCTTATGGGAAATGCAATGAGTTAGAAAGAGATGACGGTTGAACGAATATAAACTGAGGTATTTGGTAACGTATTTGTTTTTTATTGGCTGATTGTTTTATTCGGCGACGGTCTCTTTACAGACCGTGTGTACGGCTAACGTCCCTCAGTAAAAAACCTGGATTGTTCACCGGCACGCCAGACCGACAGGGCAGGCATTATAATGCCGTCGGCATTATGCCGCTAGATAAATATTGAATAAATTGATCGATGAGAAGCTTCAGATTAGAGGCAAACATTATTACACAATGATGAAAAAGTGGGACTGCTAAAATGTGAAGTAGTTGATGCTTCGCCACCATTAGTAAAAATTGCATATACTAATGACGCCTGTGATGTGTAAATGTTGAATGGTCATTTTCGTTTTTGAAATGGGTATTTACCGATCGCCGCAGACGATTAACCGCGTAACACTTAGACAATTGTTATTACTTACACATACGTAATTATTTTCTGCAATCGCTTTCCTTATGAGTAAAAAACTATTTGTTAACTTTTGCTGGTACTTATTATTACGTCCTATACCTATATAGATACATATTTTATGGTAAGTTCCATGTAAAGCGTTTAGTGTAGAAAAATAGACACTACCCCTTTTTGTTTCATACTACTATGCAAATATCTACATACAGGGTGTCTCTGAAAATAATGGACAACGCTTGATCACAGATTCTTTGGATAAAAATAAGACTATTTAGCCTAACTTACCTAAATACAAAAGTGCACACTTACTGAGATATAGTCTTCTAAATATAGAACAGATATCCTAGTTTTTTTCAAATAATTTGAAAATTATATTTCTTAGAAACTTCAAATTTAGTACACATATTTTTTTTATATAGGGGCAATATCCCGTAACTTTTTTGTGTACGTCAATGACGCCAGAATTTGTAAAAATAAGCACTATTTTAGAAGATTTTTTGTCTCTTACAAAAGTTTGATGTCGTTTATGGATTTCGAGTAAAACTGGCATTTTTTATTCACTAAATGTAGGCAAAAACTCCGATTACTAAAAAGTTATTTATAACTGCAGCATCAAAGCAGGGAATAATAATGAAAAACTGCACATTAAAAAACAAAATCTACTACACATTTTTAGTCTTAGTATTATCAATCAATAAAATAAAAAATCAACACTAGTATTTTAAATAAACAATATCAACTAATAATATAAGAAAGTCAACATTAACATTTTAAATAAACCTAAATTAATGTTTGTAATCACATTAAAATAGTATTACAGTAAATGTTCAAATTAACCTCCCTGTTCTTGAACGCGGGCATTATTAAAATTAATTTTATCCAATAATTGCGCATTAACTCTCATAACATTAATTTAATTTACTATTTTTTCCCATGTTTCTGTAGTTACTAGAAAGCTATAAACTTTGGTCTTCAACGCTCCTCAAAGAAAATAATTACATGGGTTTAGGTCCGAGTATTGAGGCGGCCATTTTAATGGGGCATTATTTCCTCTATCTATCCACCTGTTAGGATACCGCTCATCTAAATATTGCCTTATCTATAAGACAAAATGGGGAGGACCCCTCATGCATGAAAATCATATTAACTAATTCAGAATGCTATCTGTAACTCTTCAAGCAAATAGGGTAATCTCGTTTGGAAAATTCTAAATAATTTTCTGCGTTCAATGTAGCAGGTAATATAACAAGACCAATTAAAAAACTACCAATAATACCAGCCTAAACATTACTTTTAAATTCATGTTCGAACCGTCTTTTACTGATTCCATGTGGATTTTCGTCACAATAAACAACTTCATTATGTCTCTCTTTTATGTTATACTTATTTGCGGAATTTCTTCGACCCTTTCCAAATTTAAATAGTTATAACCGTAAGTTGTTGTCCACTATTTAATGTCACAGGTAGAAAACATCCTATTTCCAGAAGCCCTCTATCCACATTAGCAAATGTTTTGTGGTTTGGAATTCTTCGATTAGGAAATCTTTCAGAATCAGAATATTATGTTCGAACACTAGCACGGCAATTTCTTTCACATTAACCCAAAACTAGTAAGATATCAGTTTGTTCAGCAAAAGTGTAAACTACAGCCATAGTAAAGAATGTTTTAAAAAACAAAGTAAGCAAAGATGATTAGCTTAACACAGAACCTTTTAATTACTGTTATAAATTTGTTTCTTTGATATATGGCACCTACGTACTAGACTGATATAAAATGCCAATTTTACTCGGAATCCATAAATGATATCAAAATTTTGTAAGAGGCAAAAAATTTTATAAAATAGAGCTTATTTTTAAAAAATATAACTTTTGGCGTCACTGGCGTATGTACAAAAAAGTTACAGGATAGCCAGTGGTGCACAGGCACTAGAAAGACAACATCCTGTACATGGATTCTCACCAAATTCTACATTTACATTGCCCTTATATAAAAAAATATGTGTACCAAATTATTTTCATTTAAGGAACCTGTGGTCAAGCGTTGTCCATACTTTTCAGGGACACCCTGTATATATTTTCCATAAGAGTGCAGTTATAAGAAAGCAACGGTTGTGTCACTTTTTGTTTAAATAAAATTACATAAAAGAGAACCCGGCCTACCCTACAGCTAAACCTGTACCACATTGCAGCCATCCTAACATTTCCGATCTCTAGTTGTAATATACAGGATACAGTAATACAGGAACATATAGGCAAATATTCTTATGTACAATTAAATACTGCATCACCTGTATTAGCATTCCCTATACCTATCTTCAACCATTTTACAGTTGTGAAAGGTTTTTACTTTATTTATATAAAATCAATTATACATTGTCATGATTCTTAATAGTCTGCTATGAAGGTGATGGTTGAAACTACATAGGTACAGGCATAGTCGATTACTGTTAATGACTACCGCCTTATTGTTCAATTTAATAAACTGTTCGAGGACATTAACTTCTTTTACTTCTTTAACTGTACTGTAGTTAAAGAAACAAATTAGTCAATGTTTGTACAATGTATTTTTTATTAACTTAGTAATTCGACGTCAATTGAAAATGTTTTTTTCTTTAATTTGGGTTTTTTTCTTATTCTAATTAATGTTAGTCGAAATATTCAATATGTCTGATACTGCCATTTGAATTAAGTTAATTTTATTATTCATAAAATTATTTTTATAGAATTTAGCAGAATTACTCTGATTTTTTCCAGAGGATCTTACTAATCTATGAAAATTAACGATCAAATATAACAAGATTTACTTGTTCACTTGACAAATTAAATAATAGAAGAATACAAGCAACAATCATCCCGCCAGCTATCAAGATTTATGACAATTTAGTTTTGATTAGATATTCATTAAGAACATTTTCTTAACGATACATTATTTATGGTATTTATCGAACCTAAACTGGCATTTTATTTTAATATTCAGTTACATCATAAACTAAATAGCTATGCGGGGATAAAAATGAGAATACATACTAAAATGCCTTTCTAAAACTCTAAATACATAATTCAGTATGGCCAAAATTTTCTAAATTATTGTAGATAATCAATTGTCAACAAAGCCAATGTATCTATACGTTGTTGTGATCGCTGAATCCGAATTCGGCGTCGTTTGACCCGATTAGCTCTGGTTGAAGGTCACTTCAAAGTCAAATTTATAGAATCAATTGCCAACAAAATAAACCCATATATCTATATGTTTTCGGGGTTGCTGCATCCTGTATGACCCAATCATATCTGGGTTAAGGTCAGTTCAAGGTCGAATGTAGGGAATTAATTATACTTTAAGGTTTCTTTGGGTGAAAATAAGCTGATTTAGATAGAAGTTACTTTTGTACAACTTTACTTATTTAAAATGTTGATCGCCTCCAACAAAATGTTATTTTATTTTTTTAAGGTAATTGTTTCTTTTTTTTGAATGAAAGGGAGAATTTTTGGGATTGCCGAATATGAATTTTTGATAAACATCTAAATTTTCTCAAAATTAGTCAAAAATGTACCAAAAGGCAAACAAGACTATTTTATTAGAGTGATCTCAACGACTTTTATGTTTTAGTTAAAGAAAAACCTCATATTCATATTCAAATACTCTTTTTCCAAAACTTTCATTGACATATCTTTAAACTGACGAGTAATTTTGAAAATTTAATAAAACAGTTTTCTTTAAGATCAATTACTTTTTAGGGAAGCAAAGTAATATCGGTTTATTTTCATTTGAGAAAACTGCTCTTGAAGAATGGTCCATTTGTATGATGTGAACATCCTGTATATATGACATGAGTGCAGAATTTCAAAGTCTTAGATCAACACTGTTCCTTTTTTATTCGCAACTATTCACTAGACTGGAATTAGACTTTTATTCAGTTTTCTTTTCTTAATAATAATGTAACGTACTTTCTAAAGAAATAGAATAACATTAGTGAGAACAATATATTTATGAATTTCCAAGACATACTTAACTTTTCGAAATTAAAATTATGACACATTGTTTTTAACCAAGCACAGCAGGACCTTAGAAGGTGAAAACGATAACGTTATTTTTTTTAGTGGTTTGACCTATCCTGTTTCTATAGTCTATCTCCGGTTATGCGAAAGTATTGTAACTTCAATGACATTAGTTGAATATTTTCCGGGCTGGTTGACACGTCCTCGATTTACAAATCTTGACGTTTCGAGACATATCGCTCTCTTCTTCAGAAGTTACTCTGAAACTGGAGATCAATGACATACTAAATTTTAGTTTACAATTTATCTAATAAATTTAAATGTCTTTATTATCTTATTAGAGATATCTAATCCGAAGTATTTTTTATATATGTCTAGTAAAACTGATTTTTCATCTATTTTATCTAGATGAAAATAATATTATCCTTGCACCAAAATATGTGTAGATAACAATTTTGTCATTTATTTCTCTTATTTCTTGCTATTTGCTTATTTTAAGTGGGACACCCTGTATATTTTTGCATATTTGGATTATGTGCATAATTTTAGGGGGCCTTTTATCAACCTTCCGTACATCTATCTCTAATGGTCTTCGAGATATTTCAATTTTATCAAAAAAACTTGTTTTTGGATAGTCTAATTCAAAATTGCCTATTTTTTACATCGTGCCGACTGGAGTATTGATATTTGGGAGGGAGATAGGGGGAAATATCTAGTTAATGTATCTTATATGGTTTTGCCCTGGTAGGTCGACAAATACGGCTGTACTTGCATTTTATGAAAAATTAATTGAATGCATTGAAAATGTGGAATATCCCGTATGTATTTTTTGTAACCTCACGAGTACGTTCGATTGCATGAATAAATTATTGATAAAATTATATGCATATGGTATAAGGGGCACATTTTTAGACTGGATCTACTCTTTTTTTAAAGATAGCAGACAATATGTTAGCTTGACTCATCATTGTGATGAACACGGTGGCTTAAACAAAATTTTTAACTCGGCGAGTTGAAATAGGAGTTACTCAAGGTTCTGTTTTGGGCTCGATATTGTTTATTTTATGAATTGGATACTTTAATACCCGAAAAGTTACTTTCTATAAATATGTTATTTTTTCAGCCAATTCTGATAACGTAGAATATAAATGCAATAGGTTGCTAGATATTTTAAATAACTGGTATGCTGTTAACAAACAACACTGTAATGTAGAGAAAACTCAGTATATAAAATTTCACAAACGTCAGAAATTTGTAATTGAATTTAAAAATTGGAGAGCACAATTTGGTTAGTAATAAAGCTATTAAATTTTTGGGAAGTGTTATTGACGAAGGTCTAAATTGAAAACTACATTGTGAATAATTGAATATTAAATTAAGTTATATGTTACATATTTAATCCGTAATATAAAATCTGTTTTAACTAAAGAACAACTACTTAATATATATTATGGTTTAATCGAGTCTATGTTGAAGTATGGTTTATGCTTATGGAATGGTTCAACCTTATTTTCAGATATTTTTATTGCTCGAAAAAATATATTAAGGTTTATGGTAGATATTGCGAATACTGTGTCGTGTAGGAACATATTTATAAAAATTTGTTCCTATAAATTGCAAGCTTTTTGCGAACATACATATTTAAATATACATCTGTATATCTACATACATATTTAAAAATTTACAAAAATAAAATATCAAATTTTATTAATATAAGTAGCTACTCAAAGTTGCTGCGAAATAAAAAATAAAAAGGCAGTAGGTACATAAAATACAATTAAAAACATTTAATAGGTATACCATCAATTTTATTACGAGCCGGTCCTCCTTATTGACATATTAATCGTTCATTTGCGTCACAACATTCTCTTGACCTTTTTTCATGCGAATGTCTATACACCCGATGCTGAATGCATTATAAATTAGTCAGTAAATAACTATGCATAATAAGCAATGCTAATAGAAAAATTTCTCAAATAGCGCAACACGCAACTTCCTTCAAGTATTATGTGTTTTTTGAATACTAATGCCATTTTTAAAAAGCTTAATTTTTATTTACTTTTTTATAAATTGCAACTTGACATTAAATGATGCACGTATTTATTTAGGCACCCAAAAATAAATAAAATACAGTTTTCTTTAAATTGACAATAGTCACTTCTAAAATTGGAAATTTTAGTTATTCAAATCAACTGTTCCAGCCCTTCAGGATCGGATGATCACTAAAAACTAAACTTTAAAACCTAAAACTCAGCTAAACTTCTTCATTCGACGGTTTAAATCACAAATTTATAGCCCGGGGACAGCGAGATCTACGCACTCTACACAGCAAATAAGTTCGTGATAAAAGCTTATTTAATATGTCATGAACCGAAATTCCTAATCCAGAAATACTATTCATTCACCCAATACCCGGGCATGTGCTGGACGAAGAATCAGTTACGTGCCTAAAACCGCAGTTCTTCAACAAAAAGCTTCTGTTTCTCGAAGCCCCATAACAGGTTCATTCAAATTTATTTAATAACTTATTTTTAGATTTTCCTTAAGGCCTTAAAGGTGTGCTAAAAGAATATAAACTCTGACAAATAATTCCCAAGTCGTACAATATTTGAAATTTGCCGCTCTCGGAGCCTTTAAGATGTTACACCACTCGACTGGCTCAACCCGACGGCTCTATACCCTTTAACTATTGTCCCAAGTGTAATTTATTAATAGTATAACTAAATTTTCCCCTTATTTGTGGTATAGTTTTTTCCGAGTTTTTTTTCCTCTTTACTGATATAGTTTTTTACCTATGAAATTACACCTTTATTAAAGGACTCTTCGTGCCACTAGGATTAGTTAATGGTGCAAATATGGAATCTGCGGGGTTAACAGAAACTGACATATTAGATAAAAGCATTTATTTCTTACTATACACTAGTGCAAGAACGGGTCAAGTCACATAAATACAGGGTGTTACTGAACTTATATCAAAAATTTAAATGGGTGAAAAAGGGGCAAAAACTGAGTTAACTGATGTCACAAACTTGTATTGGAAGTTTAAGGTCATAGAGATAAAAGCTAATTGTATTTAAAACTGTTTTGGAACTACATAAATACATGTATTTTATCGCGGCGAATACTTACAAAAAATTCTGTACACTTTTTACGAGTTTGTAGGTTTCTTATGAAGCAGGACTGTATTTGAAAATCAGTTTGTAATACATTGTTGTAGTGATTGCTGTGCTGTTTTTCGAGAGTGGTAGTAGTAGTAATAGCCGTATTTCCAAGTTTTCTTTTGAAAATGGCATTTATTTAGCAATCGCGAATATTATCACTCGTGGCGAAGCAAACGAAAATGCCCATAGAGCTTGTCAAGTGTACTGTGCAAGATATCCTGAACGACGTGCCCCCGCACCGCGAACATTTGTTGCTGGAGCGCAAAGAGTTTTGGACACCGGTGAAGTACAATCGCGTTGAAGTCGCGACAGTGGTTCAGGACGACCACTAAGAATCTTAAATGTCGAGGAGATGATTTTAGATCTCGTCAAAGACGATCCGCATCGTAGCACCAGAAATATTTCGCATCCTGTTATGTGGCAGACATTACGAGAAGCTCAATTCTACCCATTTCATATTCAACGTGTTCAAGCGCTTACTCCTGAGGATTTTTCACTACGTCGAGGTTTTTGCGAGTGGTTGCTTCAGGAACATGCAAGAAATCGAAAGTCGAAATGGTGTACATAACGTCCACAACACCACTGGACTATCGAAAATACATACGAAATACGTCACAGTGCCTTTCAGCAATAGTTTCAATGAATATGTGAGCCGGTGACCTCCCCCCTTTAGACTTCTTTTTGTGGGGATATGTAAAAAGTGTTGTATATTCCACAGATGTTCGTAGCATCGACCAACTGCGACATCGTATTTCCGAAGATTGCCGATTCGAGAGGACGTGGCAATGTTGCAACGCGTGCGAGCGAATTGGATACGTCGCGCTGAAGCTTGTGTGCAAGCAAATGGTGGATACATATTCTCAAAAGGTGACTGCTTGCAATGTTGAAGTACGTCAGATTTTAAAATTACATTTTACTCAACACAATCCGTGTGATTACCTCATTTTGACATACCGGACAAAACTATTTGACATAAGTTCATTAACACCCTATAGATAATAATAAATCATAAATCGTTTTTTGGGCATATCATCATTATTTACGCGAATATTTCACATTATGCAGATAATAATCACATGACATAATTGACATTACGAAATTAAAAATACACAAGGTTATTGTGTTATTATTGGCTTAGTTTGGGTATAGTTTTTGAATTCAGTGATATAAAAATTTTTAGGATCAGTTCACACTGAAAGAAAAAACCACTGAAACAGTTACCTACTACAAATTCATACTTATAGTTTTGTAGTAGAATAAAATGGGCTAATAAGCTACTCAGTATGAAGATAATATTTGTTCTGAATTAAAATAATAATAGTCTAGGCACTCTAGGCTATTGTGTAGTAATAAACTTAAAAAAAATATCTCCATAAATATTTGTAATTAAAAAAAAATAATTTCCCTAGACTTACAGCGCGAACTACACCAGCAGTTATGTGATTCAGAACTTATCCGAAAAAAAATTTTTGAATATACAGGGAAGTCTCACAAATACAATTTTGTAAAAAAAAATCAAAAAGGGCAGCTCGAAAATGGTTTAAAGTATACTTCTGCATGGGACCTTGCGCAAGGCAAAGCATGCAGTCGTATACCGACAAAGTGTAATAAAAAATGAACGGACAAAAATTGAAAGAATTTCTTTCCTAAAGAAAAAATTAAATAAAATTTTATAACAGCTATTTTATATAAGCAAATTCAACTGTCTTTGCCGCTATTGTTATTATTAGAGCTGTCATAATTGACCGCGCACGAAAGGACCATTTATGTCATTGTATTATTGTGAAACACGTAAATTGTTATAGATCGCATCATCAGGTATGTTTCTACATTGTTTCAGCGAAACTTATTCGCGGTGATAATAAAATATCTTAATCTGAAGAGAACGATCGTTCGATATCTACTGATGTAATATTTGCATAATTAAATAATCTACTTCCAAGCTGGTCCTTCACGGTAATTTCTACTCGGGGTTGTATTTATTCCAGTAGAAGTGAAATATTTTATTATTCACGTTATTAAATAGTAGGTTACATACAATCATTATGAAGATTAAATCAAACATAAATTGAGTCTTTTGGTTTTCGCCAGTTTTTTATAAGTGTGTTTGTGCACTGTTTAATACTTATTACTTTATGTTTATTAATATTTATTTTAAACGTTTTTATACATATACAAGTATGCATATACTGAATTACATTATTGTTTATGTTTTTTAATAAAAGAAAGTATTGTTCGTTATTTAACTTTCCGTATGACCACAGGCACTTGAAATAACATGTGTTGAGTGCCACGTTGTTGGGCAAATTTACTACTGATAAAGCTGTGATGCTGACCTGAGTACATAATTTATTACTCCTTGCTCTTTTTATTAATTTTATAAAAAATTTAAAAACCAAATATTTAAACGAAGGGGGCAGCTTAAATAGGTATTTTTATAACTCATTAGTTTCCTTTACTTTCATAAAATTCTTTTCTATTGCAAAAAATATATCTCTGTTTTGTTTTCCACCTGAATAGTTTTTATATGTTAATAATTTTATAGCTACTTAAATAATTTGACATACCTGATGTTACAACTGTTCAAAATTTTGTCCACCGACGTGTAAACACATTTGAGCCCGTCGTACCCAGTTTCTACGAAATAACACAAATGTTGTCTTGCTTCACCATAAATTAAAACGATATCTATCAACTCCGAGTTGCTATACACGTAAGCCATTTTTGACACTTGAAAAACTAATGTAAACACTATCGTAAAAACGTTATACTATCATCGGATTTCAGCATTCGGAATCGCCTGGGGCCACGTGGAGAGAGGGCGACTGCAGTAGCCCAGCGATGTAAGTGATTTAAATACTACAACTTCAATAATCTTTTTTCTCGGATCTTTTTTTCTATAAGGAACTAAAAAATTTTTTTTTACTATATTGACTCCATTTTTCATAACGCATCTATTCTCAATTTTTTTCGGATAAGTTATGAATTACCCTGTATAAACGGCCGCGCTAGTGTGCAGAAAGAGTTTTTGAAGAGAGGTTTTGTTATTGTGTCAAAATTGTCAAAGTTTGTAAACTGTTGTGTATTAAATTGTGCTAAAGAAAGGAAATTTGGTACAATAGGTTTCTAGTATACGTAACAGTTACCCGACTATGATTATTTTTAGAGGAAGAAAAGAGGTATAAAAAACGAAAACCTATTTTGGTTATACCTAAAACTAAAATTTTTTAATAATTATTTTAATATTATACACTGAGTTGAGTTCCGTTATTAAAATAACTTATAACGTATTAAGTTTTTTTCAATATTGTATAGAATGGAATGGTATAATTGCGTTGATCTCATGCATAAACTCTTCGCTTCCAATTCATTCATATATTTATGTAGATAGTTCTTTAATTATTAAAGTGAGAATGTTAGTAGTATCGATTTCTGCGTACCATTAAAAATGAAACTTACCGCTGATATAAAACAATCCAATAGCGGAGGGCCTTTGGTTCCATCTCTATCGGCATTATTTGTTTTAACAAAGATTGAACTTTTTTCACCCTGGAAAAATATAAATGTTAGTGTGATCAGATCAGTGACAAAATAAATATGTATTATTCTAATCAAACTGGCACAGATTGAGCTAAAAATAACCAAAATTCATGCCCTATATAACTCAATGTGTACAAGTGAAGATGTTAAGGGTCAAGTATGAAATAATTGCCGTACGTTTTCTTTCTTTGTAAAACGCGGACATACCTGGATATCTACTGACATCCGTAGACATTGTTTTTTCGTTACAGAATTCTTAAAATGTACAAATTTAACACTTTTTATTTAGAATTCATATTATTGAATTGAATTAATAATATTTATGTTATACGTAATATACAGCGTGTTTGGAAAAGTTGGTACAACATTTAAGGAAGTGAAAATAGAGCCAAAAGTAGTAAAAAAAGTTCTTATAAACATTGGTCCTCCGGAGCACCGTTACTGAGATATGGCCCTCTAAAGGAGGATATTTTTTAAAATAACTTTCTGATTAAAATAATGGAATGCAAATTGTAGGTAATAATCGAGGTAATAATCATACCATAAGGCAAGGGTCTTTAACTATCATAAGTTTCATCAAAATCGGTTATAAATAAGGATAGTTTTCTAACTTCTTAATAGAAATCGAGTGAAATGCAAAGTCAAGCACAAAGATCACAACTAAGAAACGTAAGAATTAAAATGATAGCACGCGAAAGTGACAATTATTAGTATCATTACAACGAAATTGTCACCATGAAAGGTGCCTACTGTGTGAAAATGTTAAAAAAAGTTACTGTTCTAAGCCATACATTATTTAAAAAATAATTATTTCTGACTAAACTAAGCAGAAATCCAAAAAAATAGGGAAATTTTTTCTTCAAAAAAGTCAAATTCATTAAAAATTAATATTATTTGATTGATAATTCAAAGGAAAACAAAATTCGAAAAATTTCTGTTGAGGTTTATCGAGTACGGAGGTACGTCTAAAAGTCTAACGAGAGCTAGTGACTAAAGTAGATAAGCCTTTAGATTTGGCAACGTTGCACTTGGCTGGCTTTGTTTGGATGCCTGGATGCTTGAAATATACACCATATGTCACACCTGCGAATTTCAAATAATACGCTACGTCGAGAACCGCGGCGTTGCCGCTATCACGCACATGGACGTTAAGTTAATCAACAACAGCAGTTTGAAGGATAATTATTATAAATTATGTATCTTACAAGTACCTAATCGATTTCTACGAGCTGTCATACGGTTCCTTAGATATCGGTTTCCTATTTATACGAGTTGCTGTAAAAACTGTTTGTCAATTGCTGCGCATTCTAAGTGGAAAGACCAAAAAAATCTGCTTTCTCGTAAGACTGTACTGAATCGTGAAAAATTATTTTATTAATATCTCGTCTCTTGGGTATCCAAACTAGTCATAATTTTTTTTGAGGATTTTCTTATTAATAAGCTTATATTAATTTTTTTTATGAATATTTGTTCGTCAATTCCAAATTAGGCAAACCTCCTTAAGGGTGTTAGAAAACTATCCTTATTTATAACCGATTTTAATGAAACTTATATAGTTCCTTATTATTATTACCTACAATTTTCATTCCATTATCTTAATCAGAAAGAAAGTTATTTTTAAAAATATCCAAATGATAAGACTCCTTCGGAGCGCCATATCTGAATAACGGTGCTCCGGAAGACCAATGTTTATAGAAACTCTTTTTACTATTTTTGGCTCTACTTTCACCTCCTTAAATTTTGTACAAACTATTCCAAACAGCCTGTACAGGGTGGGCAAATAAGCGAGGTAAGCGGCTGTATCTCAGAAACTAGTGATCGTAGAGAGCTACGGTAAAAAGTCTTATAGGTAAAGTGGGCAAGGGAAAATGCTGGAAATTATTTTCAAGTTTCCAAGATGGCCGCCAGTGGGCGTTTCCACCATATTGAATTACATAAAGTTACGTTTCTCACGATTTTCCCCAATGAATGTAACAAAAAAGTATTTGCGTTTTAATGTTAACTTAAAGTCGAACATTTTTTGTAAAAACAATTTTTCTCTATCTTTCGAAATAAAGTGGTGGGGGGTATTTGAATGTTGTTTGAAATAAATGCCTGTAACTTCGAAACGGCTTAATGGATTTGGATAAATTTGGTATCATTGAAAAGAGCATTTCTTGGGCTTTTAGGTTTCTCGTAATCATGACAGTTGCGACCTACACGGCCGCCGATAGAGGGCGTTATTCGATATTATAACCAAAATATTGGATTTTCTCAAAAAATTTAAATGCGATGATATGACTTTTTTTAGACTAGAAAATAGACAAATGACCAACCAATAAGCCTGCGCAAACCGCATCTTAATATCTTTTTCCTAACTCAAATTATT
>NW_019417012.1:43044-46228 GCF_000390285.2 Anoplophora glabripennis | reverse complement strand
ACTTTTAGAATTATCGAAATCTTGTTAGTTTTGCACCAGGCGCTAAATGAACAAGATTTCGATAATAGATTAAATTATTGTCAATGGATGCTAGGCATGCTTGAGGAAAACAGAAATTTCTTAACGGAAATTCTCTGGACCGACGAGGCTACCTTTAGTAGTGATGGTAGAGTAAACCGTCATAATATGCATTATTGGTCCGCTGAAAATCCGCATTGGTTAAGAGAAGTGCAGCACCAGGGACGCTGGAGCCTAAATGTGTGGTGCGGTATCATTGGGGACAGAATTATTGGACCTTATTTTTTTGATCAAGCTTTAACTGGTAACCGCTTCTTAGAGTTTTTGATCAACGACTTGCCAATTTTGTTGCCTTTTTCCGTAAAATGTAAAATAAAAAAGTTAACAATTGGGTACCTAATAGTAATTTCCAACTAATGTTGGCGTGTACTCTAAAGCTTAGGTAAATGAGGGAAATCTTTTTCCCCTGTTACTTAACTGTAAATACAAATGGTTATTTCGAAAGAGGAACACTTTCTATCTAATAGGCCAGGAAATATAGAGTTGGACTCGACTTTTTGTTTCGGCAAGCTGAATTTATCACTATAGATGCTAAATATTATGTACAATAACATATTAGTTTCCACAATCATAAAAATGGGGGGAAGATTGTTTACAGACAGGGTGGTTAATTGCATAATTGCGAAATTCGCTTGAAAATAATATATTTGACAGTCTGTAACTCCGTTGTTTTTCAACGAATCTTGACGATTTTTTTTAACTTCAAGCTCTTTTCATAAACTTTCCGAATGTGTAATAATATATAACTATATCACGCTCGTGCGTCGTATATTTCATTTTGCAACTAAGGCTAAAAAGGTTGCAAATTTGAAATTAAAAAAAAGAAAAGATAGATTTCGATGTATTATTATGAAATCTGCCATGAAACAAATCAGTGCGATTGTGGAAGATCATCGGGATCGTCCAGACTAATAATTAGTTAATTTGTTTATAAGGTCATAAACTTGTAAACTATTCAACTTACCGATTCCAGATTTCGTGTGAGTTATTAGACAGTGATAAGGAATGAGAGGATGCGATACCAAAACGTTCTGGTAATAATAACGCAGTTTATAAATGTTTAATTCAAAAGTCATAAATAAACTTCTTCTGTTTATAACTTTTGATCTAACCAATATTTTTTGACGCTCAAGGGCTAGTTTGTAGGTCTTTTGAAGACGAAAAAAAATTACTTTACTGTTTTCTCGTGGAAATGAACGGAAAAAGTTATAAGCGAAAAACGTGAATTTACGTAAAAATTATGCAATTAACCACCCTGCAAACAATCTTCCCCCCATTTTTATGACTGTGGAAACTAATGTTATTGTACATAATATTTAGCATCTACAGTGATAAATTCAGCATGCCGAAACAAAAAGTCGCGAAATGGTCAATTCCCAGCTTATTTTTCTGGCCTGTAAAATAAGGACTATTATATGGGTCAGTTTTCCAGCTGCCAAATAAATTTGTTTGTCGATTAAATCTGTCACTTACTTGTGCAGACAGATATGATGAGACATAGACTATTAAAAAATAAATAAAAATTTAGTAGATTTGTATATAAATATGTCAGTGGCACAGATAAATGAGTCGCTGCGCCTCGAAAAACCACAGAAAGTCTACGTCAATGGATATTCAGGAAATTTGATCACTCTTAGTGTTTCTGAGAAAAAAGGACGTTTTTATGCACTTCCATGAAAATAGACTATTCTCGATATTACTGGTTTTGATGGTATTATCGTTAACAAGCATCTTAGCTGAATTTAAAATAACTCTGGAACAATTTTTTTTTTAAATAAGTTTTATTAGAAATGCAAATTTAAATAAAATGTCAACAAAACTATTGACGAAATTTCTACATCAATAATATGTTCTAGAAATGTGATTTTAACAACAAATCTCAAGTTTGATCTGTAGACGTTTTGTCCACAAATAATAACAAATATTTTTTTAATAAAAAATTTAACGTTTTAATGATAAATTTCATTTTTTTTTCTCTACTGAGATAAAGTACAGACAAGGGTACAGGGTCTGGTTATGCCACCCTGTAAGTTACTATCTTCACAAAAGTATTTCTGCATACGATGGAAGATTAATTTAAAAACTGTTATTTTCTTAACCATATCTGAAACTAATCAAAATGTTATAGAATTTCGATTGTGACATAATAATATTTATTTCTAGGTAATAACAGCACTGTTCAAGTGTTTTGAAAGTTATCATTTTTTGGCCTTCTAATTAAGTTTCAATAAATCAATTGTCATTTAAATCGCATATCTAACCTTGTTTTGGTAGCCTCGTCGTTACACTGTACTTGGACAATCGCAGAATTTCAAATTTGAATGAATCACAAATTTTTGTATTTCATGTACCTAACAAAATTAGAAATGGGATTCTGAATGTTAAAGTTTATTCGTGAAAAGAAAATTTTTGTATCAAACCACACATCTAAATCTTTGCACAAATTCCAACGGAAAAATACATCATTCATTACCAATACTATAATTCACAGAGAGATGATTTATTCTATTATTTAGAATGTACGTAACATATTCCGTCAATACAGCTAAATTTGTAACAGTAAATATGATTATACAAAGCTACCTCAAAGCTTTAGAAACATTTTAAATGATACATAAAGGTTTGTAATTTTGAACTAAGAATATGTCGCCATTTTTAGAAACAGGACATATTGACGCTATCCACCGACCTGAAAGTTTTATTTACTATAACATTACTCTGCACAAAGGTGTAGGTCGAGGGGCGATCCGCTGATGTAATCTTCGTACGTTTGCCCTGGAATCTTTATGTAATCTACGTAATTTTATCTGTAATCTATGTAATCTGTCTGTAATCTACGTAATCTTATCTGTAATCCTCGCTGTAATCTATGTAATCAGCTAATGAATTTCGTCGATGTAGTCGTTATACAACGCACCCCTACCTCATTTTCTAAAGAATGCCACAGAAACCTATATGGTGCGATTGGTATGTTCCGAAGGGCAATCCGCCAAGGAAAAAACAGACGAAGATTACAAAATTTCTGAAATCTCTTGTAATGTATCTGCAGATTTCAATATCAATTCAAAAAATATTACAAATTTCATATAAATAATCAAGATTACAA
>NW_019417012.1:0-42284 GCF_000390285.2 Anoplophora glabripennis | reverse complement strand
ACTTTTAGAATTATCGAAATCTTGTTAGTTTTGCACCAGGCGCTAAATGAACAAGATTTCGATAATAGATTAAATTATTGTCAATGGATGCTAGGCATGCTTGAGGAAAACAGAAATTTCTTAACGGAAATTCTCTGGACCGACGAGGCTACCTTTAGTAGTGATGGTAGAGTAAACCGTCATAATATGCATTATTGGTCCGCTGAAAATCCGCATTGGTTAAGAGAAGTGCAGCACCAGGGACGCTGGAGCCTAAATGTGTGGTGCGGTATCATTGGGGACAGAATTATTGGACCTTATTTTTTTGATCAAGCTTTAACTGGTAACCGCTTCTTAGAGTTTTTGATCAACGACTTGCCAATTTTGTTGCCTTTTTCCGTAAAATGTAAAATAAAAAAGTTAACAATTGGGTACCTAATAGTAATTTCCAACTAATGTTGGCGTGTACTCTAAAGCTTAGGTAAATGAGGGAAATCTTTTTCCCCTGTTACTTAACTGTAAATACAAATGGTTATTTCGAAAGAGGAACACTTTCTATCTAATAGGCCAGGAAATATAGAGTTGGACTCGACTTTTTGTTTCGGCAAGCTGAATTTATCACTATAGATGCTAAATATTATGTACAATAACATATTAGTTTCCACAATCATAAAAATGGGGGGANAAATCTTAAATAATCATTGAAATCTACTAAAATAACTCTGAAATCTCCTGAAATGTTTTGTAATCGGTTGAAAGATATTGTAATCTTTATTATTTATATGAAATTTGTATTTTTTTTTAATCGATATTGAAATCTGCAGATACATTACAAGAGATTTCAGAAATTTTGTAATCTTCGTACGTTTTTTCCTTAGCGGATCGCCCCTCGGTGTAGGTAAAACAGCAGCGCAATTCCTCATAATAAAAAATAAAATACCACCTGAACTAGATGTAATTTTATTATTATTAAGTAATAGCAGTAAAAATTTCAATTTCTGTAAAATCCGAGGTAAATTCATTTAGCGTAATGTCATTACGGTAGTGTTAATATCTAAATATTGCTAAAACACGTAGAAACAGCGTTCACGATAGCAAATTGTTTGGAATAATTGTTGTTCATATATGAGACTTTTATTTTTACAAAAAGATATTATTTTTCTTTCTGTGATGTCAATTAGTTCTGAAAATAACAAAATTTGATTAATAGTAATAGTAATAGTATGAATATTAATTTTTGATCCTTATTTTATTGCATTCATTATAATTTAAAATATATTCCCAAATCTATTTAAATGTATGTATAAAATAAGAAAAAAGCAGAAAATATGAACGGCTGCAAAATTTTTACTAAAAAAATTATAAAAAACAACTAACAATAGTTGATATTCCCAATTTTCGAAAGAAAAAGTTTTTTTTCAAAATCTTTAAAATATTGACGAAATTTGGGCCTTGCGTAAGACATAACCAAGTGAGTAAAAAATTAGTAAAACAAAATAAGAAATTTTTCATTCTTTATATGTCACATTAAGGAGGATCAGGCGCTACGAAAAATTGCAGCCAATTTCGTATTATTGAGTAAAAATTCCCCGTAATAAATGGTACCTATGTATAAAATTTTATCAATTTATTTCGAACCATTTTCCAGATATTGTAATAAAATTGTGTCTTAATGGACCCCTTTAAAAAAGGGCGTAGCGGCAAAGGAGGGCGTTTTCGGACACATGTCGATATGAAATTTTTTGCTCAAAATTACTTTCTCTATCATATGTGTTCGTTTGGCACACCGAAAATGAAACACCCTGTATAGAAATAAGGGATAAGTAAATTCAACAATTATACTGCAGCAAAAATCTAGAAACACATTTAAGTATCACCTTTCAACAAAATAATGTATTTATTTGTTTTTAGTGATTCTTGATGTTTTAAGAATGAATATGTAACAATATTTCGGTGTAACTAAGAACAATTATTATCTACTTATCAGTTTGAAATATTTCTGGTTAAGCATAACAAAATTTTAAAATAATTCCACTGATTCTTTTGGTGCAGGGAATTAAGTATTTGTTTAAAATTGTTTAAAAATAGCGAAATGTTTGTTTTTCTTTTTTGTATGGAAACAATCCCAATTTAAGAAAAAGTGTAACCACTAAATAATGCCACAAATAAATAATTATGCAGACAATAAGAAATTACTTTAGTAATCCGGCCTTTGAATACAAGCAATTATTGTTACATAACATACTTATTTCCATTCGTTAAGTTACGGAACTAGAGAGCATTGTGTAAAATAAATAAAATTGTGTATAAATATTTTTTTTTTGAAAATAACAGATATAGTAATGTGATTTATCAAATAATTCCAATAATTATTCTGCTTTAGGAGTAATGGGTTTTGCAAGAATTGGAATTTACCAATAGGTTAGGACATCCACTTTTGCCCGTATAAGGAGAAAATTATCTTTATATTAAAAAAAAAAATTCAAAAATTGGAAATAGATTACGTATTAAAAAAAAGGTGTTAAATGGATGTTTCTTTAGCATTAGTTCGTAAAAATTATGTTTTTATTATACAATCTGTTGCTTTTGTATGTACCTGTTTTGCAGCAACATGTATTAAAAGCGAGGGGTAAACCACTTAGTAAATATGGTGTACAAGTGATGTAAATATCGTAAATATTTGTAAATATTCGTAAATATTAGTAAATGCTAGTAAATACTAGTAAATATTTGTAAATATTCGTAAATATTAGTAAATATTTGTAAATATTAGTAAATATTCGTAAATATTAGAAAATATTAGTAAATATTTGAAAATTTTAGTAAATATTCGTCAATATTCGGGTAAATATTGATAAATAATGGTAAAATTCGTAAATATTTATTCGTTCCGCATACTTTCCTATCCAAATCTGGAAAATTGTNTGGATATCCGTCGTGTACTAACACCGGGATTACGCTCGGCCATAGCAAGGATATTCTCTTCTTCTACAACACTCTGCTGACTTACCCGTTCGTAGTGAATGCGAACACTTGGAAGTGAACCAGTTTCTCTGAGTGCATGAAAAGTTGTGGTAAACGTTTTCGGGGATGGAATGCGACGATTTGGGAAACGCCGTTGATATTCCAGTGAAGCTAGAGTAGCATTTCCATCGCAATTACCCAAAACAAACACCATATCGGCATACTCAGCAGTCGTAAACTTAAAAGGCATTGTTCGCGAATTTGCAAAATTGAATCTTCACACTAAACTGCAAGCTTGTCAAAACTGACAGTAATCTAGATAACATTTTACCTTGCAAATGTCGTCAGAGCACACTTGACCAATGCGTAGCGCGCCGAGACGCAGCAAATTTGATTATTACTTTTTACATTTAAATTTAAAATTCATGTAGCTCACAAAGTAAAGCAAATCGGACACATGTTTATATAAACTTTTTTTCTAGAAATAACCCAAGGAACATCCTCTGTTAGTGCCGGGAGAACTTCATGAAACACCCGGTATTTTGATGTTTTTTCTCTTCCTGTGTGGTCAACAATTTGAACATTTAATTTGATTTTTTTTCTGTCTTATTAATAAATAAATAAATAAATAAATAAATAAATAAATAAATCCCAAATTTCTCGATAACTGTTGAATTTAGGTATAGGACATGGTAAATACAGGGTGATTCACTATATTTTGACCACCCTTTAACTTTTTTGTTTTAAGAGTTATAAAAAAATGTTAAATATAAAAGTTGCACGATTTTTTATGAATTTTTCTAAAATGATAGTAGAAAAACAAATGAAGTCCAAACAAAATGGCCGTGGATGTTAACTTTGTTAAGTTAAATGGAACACCCTATATATTTTTACATATTTGGATAGAACGTTACCTGTAGAGCATAGCCATATAGGGTTTGCTGGGTTTATCTCCAACAATAAGCAAAAGCATTAAACGAAAAGAAGGTTTTTTTATTAAGAAAATAATACATCTTGTAATTGTTAGAACTCTTTCAGGCATTTCTGCCTTTTTTTCAATTACGTAAGGATTTACAGATGAGTTATAATATATTTTGACAGATCGGACAATGGTACGGTCCCAAATGCGTATAGGTAATGTAACGAAATAACACTAATTAGGCCGTGTGAGGTCTAATTACTCTTAGACATTATATGGTAGGTCGTGACAGTGACAGATAGTAATGTCTTGATAACATTGTTATTGATTGACAGTATGCATTACTATTTAATTAAAATAGGTTACACAGAAGTAGAAAATTATTTAGAATTAAAATAGAGTATAAAGAAGAACTTTGCCGAGAACTTTGCTCTATTTTAATTCCTGTAATATTTAAATTTTCTACTTCTGTATAACCCATTTTAATTAAATAACGCGAACGGAACTGTCAAATTTCAATATATGAGAATAATACAAACTGTCAAACAAGTTATTTCCATACTCTATTTTAATTCCTAATAATATTTCAATTTTCTACTTCTGAGTAACCCATTTTAATTAAAGAATAATACAAAACTGTCAATCAATAACAATGTTCTCATGACATTACCTGTCACTGTCACGGCCTACCACATAACATTGTCCATGAGTAATTAGGCCTCTCACGGCCTAATTAGTGAGATTACAATATCTACATACATTGGACCATATCAATGATCGATCTGTCAAAATATATTATAACTAAATCTGTAAATCCTTACGTAATTGAAAAAAGGCAGAAATGCCTGAAAAAGGTTTAACAATTACAAGATGTCTTATTTTCTTAATAAAAAACTTTCTTTTCGATTTTTAGAAGTACCTTGCTTATTGTTAGAGATGAACCCAACAAACCCTATATGGCCATACTCTACAGGGAACGTTCTAGCCAAATATGTAAAAATATACAGGGTGTTCCATTTAACTTAACAAAGTTAACATCCGCGGTCATTTTGTTTGGACTTAATTTGTTTTTCTACTGTCATTTTCGAAAAATTCATAAAAACTCGTGCAACATTTATATTTCACATTTTTTTATAACTCTTAAAACAAAAAAGTTAAAGAAAGGGTCAAAATATAATGAATCACCCTGTACATGAAACATACTTAGAACACTGCAGAATTAAGAAATAAAAAATAGGCGATTCCATTTAAAATATTAAAGTTGATTGTCGTAACTTAGTTTTGGGCCGCCCTGTATACATAAATTTGCCATCAGAAAAACCGCAACCAAAATCGACATATCAGAGCGTTTTTCCAAAAACCAAACCCCTGAATTTAAATGAATTTGTTCCAACCCACGCGTCATCACTGTATAGCAAGGGTCGGCAACTGGCGGACCGCGGTCCAGGTCCGGACCGCGGAAGGTAAAATACTGGACCGCCAAATTTTTTTTTAAAGTATAAATTGCTCAAATAAATGATTTAAAAAATGTTTTTTACGTTTAAGTGCCAATCTTATCATTTTTTCTAGTATTTTACAATTGTGTGAGTGTTTCGAGTTCTTAATTAGTAAGCAGATTAAATTTGAGTCCAAATTAAAATAAAAAATAAGAAATGTGAATTTTTTTTCTGGACCTCGTTAAAAATTTTCAAAAGTATCCGGACCCCACCTAAAATTACTTGCCGACCCCTGCTGTATAGCTTCAATTATTTATACAGACATACATAAGTACTTATGTATGTTAAGAAAACTAGTATTTATTAATATTTTAATACATAAATGTACAAATTTAAAACAAATGACTTTATTTAAATAAAACCAGAATTATCCTTCTTACCATGTCAACTAATGGTGCAGTTACCTTACGTGCAGGTAATAATTTTTTTACATACAGAGGTATATATACTCTCCAGGATATGTAAACTTTGTAATCTCTGTATCTATCTTTTTCTTTTAAGCTACTTCAAATCTAACAGATGAGTAAGAACAACAATACTCAATACTGGCATCTCGAAAACGCTTCTTGTTGGGTATTGCTAGAATGCACCCTTTGCAAATAAAGAGCAAATATAGGTATGCAGCGTATTCATTAACTTTTAACGTCTATAATATTTAATATACTGTTACAACATCCAACGTAAATTGGTAATGAAAAATTCGCTCACTCTGAATTCAAACAATTGTTTTCCTATATAAAATCGTCCGCTATCACCCGTTTGTATATAAATTATGTGTTTAAAAAAATTAAATTAAATAATTATTCTCTAATAAATTATTTTTATAATTATAATTAGATAATACTTTTACACATATTAATAAGTAACATGCTGCTGTTCAGTTTGGCCTGCTACACCTTTTGTTAAATTTGAGACAAATAATGTGCAGGCGTGCAACTTCATTTAATGTTCAAAATAGCCTTCAGTTTGTTCTATACATACTTAACTTATAATATTCACATTTTGGTCCGCTATTTTGTATCCTTTAAAATAACGCTAACGAACTACTGTCTTCCGATTCCTACCTAATACCTATCAATTAAAAATTTTGAATACAATAAAAACCTAGCATTTTTTACCTAAACATACCTAAACCTGCTTCGATATTAAAATTTAATTTACTTGTAGATAATGCAGATGATACATACACACACACTTAGACAACATTTTATATTAGATATAGATCCTAGATATTTTCATTTACACGATAAAATTTTAAGAAATTACTTATAAAAAACCAAAAAATTTTTTAGGATATTCTCAATTTAAGTTCACTGTATTATAACATTTTTTAATAATATGTACCTACCTATTTATTGCTTTTGTTTGCCAAATTATAAATATGGTATCTACAATAGCTTTAATTTATTGAAATATTTACANGGAATTACTTATAAAAAACCAAAAAATTTTTTTAGGATATTCTCAATTTAAGTTCACTGTAAACATTTTTTAATAATATGTACCTACCTATTTATTGCTTTTGTTTGCCAAATTATAAATATGGTATCTACAATAGCTTTAATTTATTGAAATATTTACAAATAAGCGTATCAAAAGTGCAATGATCTTCAGCTACCTACTGTAATAAACAATAAACAAATTTAGGGTTTATGTTTACATCCTACTACATAACCTATAAACTTACATCAACTAGTGAGTTAATATAAAACGATGAAGAATACGTCTGAGGCGGAAAATTTGTGGTATAATCCGACATACTGGCACAAACACTTCAATTTCACTTATCATGAAGTTCATTAACAAAATTAGTATTCACAGCTCACAGAAAACAAGTTATAGTTTACTTTTACGAACCGTCACCGTCGTATCATACGTCGTAGTAAATTAAGTACACGGACAACGAAGACAGAATTGTTTTGTCCGCTGTGTGTTTAGTTGGTGAATTTATTAATGCCTTTTTATTTTTAGAGTCAGTAAATTGCGCGTGCGCTGCATTTGGAGAATATCTGCACATTGTAAGCTATAAACAAAACACGAAGCAGCTGCCGCTAGTGAAAATTGGAATGGTCATATTTTTATGAAGAAGCATGGGACCTATAGAATTTTTTACGAGATGATTTCCGTAAAGAGAACTTTCGTGATGAAAAAATTTCGAACGAAATTTGCGAAGAAATTAAAATAGGCGTGTCTACCCTGAGATCTTAAAAAGGGTTACAAGTGTATAAAGGTGTGTACCTATGTAGGTACATGTGCAAAATAGATACATATTTTTATCATAATCAACAAACAACAGAACTGTTATAGATGTTTCTTTTTATTTACAAAATATTTTTTTTCATTAAGTACCTACCTATTCCTATTTAATTTTTAATTTGATACTGGCATCCTAAGTAGGTACCTATACCTATCTCAAAAATTTCAAATCTCAAATTTTATTTTCTCAAATAATTCTGTAAGTACATTAAATAAATGAAAATTTTGCGAAAAAAATGTTGAAACACCTAATTATACTTATTAATTACCAAATTACCTAATTTAAGAAATATATATTTTGTACATATACATACGTGCAACCGTTTTCGAGATCCAAAGGTTGGCACCCTCCTATTTTAATTTATTTCGCAAATTTCACTCCAAATTTTTTTCATCGCGGAAGTTTTCTGTGGGCTTATAGAAATCTCCGAAAACCGGTACGCCTATGCCTATAAAAATACAACCACTTTAATTTTTACCAGCCGCCGTTTACATCAAGACACATTTTTAGCATCTGCTGCATTTGTGGTGCCTCACTACATATTTTACATAGGTACCTACTTATTTCTGTATTATTACCGTTAGTTTAATATTATATTCTGACTAGAGGATTTGACAATCGGGATCCGAGGAACCCGACCGTTTTTCAGTCCCGAAATTTTCGGGATTAAGTTTTCCTGATACCGAGATCTTCGGGATTGACATCTTAAAAAAGTTACAAAATAGACTGCGTGAATCATTTAATATAAAATACAAGAAGTTTTATTCCAAGCAAGCAGCACAAATTAACCCAGCGGGCTTGCGATGCTTGCATGGAATAAAACTTTGAATTTTGAAATAAAATGATAGGCAAGCAATTCTCACTGGGTTACTTGGTGATTTCTTTTTGGATTTTTGAATTTTGAATATCAGTTTTAAAAACTTTTTACTAAGAAACTTACTTTACTTATTGGGTTGTTACACGAAAGTCGTCTATTTAGTCGATGTTTTTGTTAATTTTCAAAGCTTGTTTGCATAGTTTGTTACATCTTAAAGGTTTTTTCAATTTATGTAAGAGTAAGCTTAAAGAGATCGAAGTGATTCTTGAAAAAAAATAACTTTAACATAAAGACTGAGTGATTTTAAGTCTGGGTTAGTCTGACTCTAAAGTCTAATTAGTTAGAGTGATTAGATTAGCTAGATGTTTAGTAAAATACGTTGATTCTTGTCTAAATTTTGATTACGTTGATTTTTGTTTAAATTTTGATTTGTTGATTAAAAAGCTGATTTCTGTAAGATTTTCTTATTTTTTATTTGTAACCCTCAATACCGAAATAATGTCGGGATCCCGGAATTGACTAAGCATAATCCCGAAATCTCGGGATTAGAAATAAGGGCCGGGATCGAATTCACTAATTCTGAGTTCTGACTCATTTTAAATAAGTAGTGCAATATAAATAATCCAGTTTGAGACATATAAAAGTAGATTTTATATCCACCATAGTCCCTTTAAAATTTTTTAAGCCAGTGGATAAATTAGATACGCAAGTATTCTTAGATACCTACGTGTTCGAATTTCAATTTCTAAAATAACATTAGGAAATTTTTGGTTATTTTGATAGTAAATGACAAAACTGAAGATCGATGTGTACCATCGGTTTTATAAGTTATGCTTTGTTTATATATTTAATATATAAACATGTCCGAAAGTACCCCATTTCGGAGATACGAGGTGTTAAAATTTATACCTTAATTTTTTAATTTAAGAATTACCAACATAATTACATACCTACCTACCCTTAAATTGATTTTATTTTCTTCGCTTTTTGTTTATTGCCTTCTATACTATCATGAACGACATGTTCTTCCACCTCACTCAACCCGATTTATAAATTAATCACATACTTCTATTCTATACTGATCATTTTGCAATTGACTTGAAGCCGAAAAGTGGGGCGACGTACCAGCGTATTCATACGCATGCGTTTACTTTACGGGTTTTGATTGGTTGAAAGGAACCAAGAAAGGTGTGAACGGTGAGCACCGAGCGGTAAAAAGTCAAACCAAACTAACCTCAAAAATATTCTCATTTTATTTTGTGTTATGCTAGTGCTTTGGTGAAACTGTTATGGTATAGTGTATATTTTAATAAATAAATAAATAAATAAATGTATCTCTTGAGTTTTATTTCATAATCTGTTTAAACCTGCACTAATTCTTCTATTAATTTATCTTGTGTTGATATTTAGTAAAAATGTTTCAAAATTATACTCGATAAGAGTCCTTCCTTAATCGTGGACATTATTATCGGATTGGTCTCTTACAGATATTTTATAGCATATTTTTTTATATTATCAAATAAACTGCAGAAACCACTATAATAAATAATTATATAATAAACTTTTTTTTATAAAAAAAAATTATTGTCAGTTGTGCCCGGCTAGAGCGAATAGTGGCGATTTTTTGAAATACNAATTAGATACGCAAGTATTCCTAGATACCTACGTATTCGTATTTCAATTTCTAAAAGAACATTTGGAAATTTTTGGTTATTTTGATAGTAAATGGCAAAACTGGAGATCGATGTGTACCATCGGTTTTATAAGCTATGCTTTGTTTATATATTTAATATATAAACATGTCCGAAAGTACCCCGTTTCGGAGATACGAGGTGTTAAAATTTATACCTTAATTTTTTAATTTAAGTATTACCAACATAATTACATACCTAACTACCCTTAAATTGATTTTATTTTCTTCGCTTTTTGTTTATTGCCTTCTATACTATCATGAACGACATGTTCTTCCACCTCACTCAACCCGATTTATAAATTAATTCATCATGTACCTATCTAATAAACTTATTTATTTTCTTACATAATTCTATATTTTAGACCTTTTTAATAGTGACGTCACATACGTCAAATAATAGACAACCACATAGTGAATATTGCCATGAAGAATTTCTCAATATTTTTACTAGATCGATTTTCGACCTTATGTGCTTTGGACTTAAGTGCCAAAAAATGGGTTCTTTGTAATGACCTTAAATATCGGGATATTCTGGTAATATTAGAAATATTTAAGAAGTTTCAGACCCAAAGTGACAAACTAATAGAATTATTATAGAATTTATATATTTAAATTTATAGAACAATATAGATTTTTATAGTTAATAAATTAAAATTATATCAATGTTGCTGAGCATGCGCATTAAAGATAATTTTATGTAAACGAAGTAGTCTCGCAACACGAGATCATTCAAGAAAAATTTGGTTGTGGTTAAGAGTACGTTTATAATAAACCACCTAAAGAAAAAAACACTCGATAAACACACTGACACAGTACAACATTAAGAAAAACAATAAAAATACTTAGTAGAACTAGAAAATGCCAAGATTAAACAAAACAAGAGAAAATACGTTAATGATGATAGCGATAACATATCAACAAGATATGCATATGAGGCTATTCTTTCCGAGCATGAGCATTAGGAGTAACACGACTAATGTTAAATATTCACTTTATTTGAATTTAAGAATATTCTTTGATACCGTTTTTTGTAAGTTTTAAGCACATTAGTGTATCTTTACGAAACATGTAGGTATTAGTTGTTCTTAAATACTNTTAGTTATTGTATTGCTTAAATTTCAGTTCATTTAATAATAATAATCTTAATATTAATGGAACAATTATTGTTTTATTAATTGACTTTGCTTTGCGCATCCGCTGATAATATATTTTGCTAGACCTTTATTTACCTAAAAAAAATGACTTATTAGTAGGGCTGTCAGATCTGAGCCGCGGGACATAGGCGTCCGCATTGTTTATTAAAAAGCAACAAATTAAATCGTCTACAATACACCACCATAAACAACAACGGATAGGAATTAATTACGCAACATCCGCACTATCACTATAACAAAGGCAACAGTACACTAACGTGACATGAACGTGGGGGGCATTCTGCGGCTCACGCATGTCTCGGTTGACCTGCTTGACACGCCATTGAATTGCAGCTCACGCTGACAGTCCACTTATTAGTATGGCACTGTCTATATCATAACGGTCGTATTTATTTATTAGTTTTGGTGCCAGTGCACACTAATTTTAACGATAAAATAGGTAGTTGCAGATAAATTAGTTTTTTTTCATAGATTGTAAAATTTATGTTTTATAAAAATTTGATCTTTAGGAACCATAACTACAATAATAGGATTAAATAAATGATTTCATTTATATGTATGTACTTATTTGCATCTACATGTATAATAAAAAAATTATTTTACCAATGTTATATTAATCTTAAAATATTAAATTCTGAAAAATATTTAGACTTACTGAATATAATAATACAAAAATTGTGGTTTTAATGCACCCACGGCATCTACTGATATTTAGCTCGCCCTGCTGTTCACGAAGTAGATATTTCCTGATTCCGTCCTTTTTTTTGACATCGAATACAAACTGGTCATATCTCCGGGTCTGTCATGAAATAGATATGGTAACCCTATCTGTAACTGGTCGCATCCAAACGTTTCGCCGTTCTTCGCTGCCGGCATCTTCAGTTCTGACCCTGCAAATGCTTCGCCACCAGTGAGCAGTACACCCGCACTCGCGCCATTCATACAGTGTAGGGTAGGTATCGGGTGTATTTGTATTATTCGCTACTTTCTCAAAACAATAAATAATTAGTGAAAATAATATATATAGTAGCTCTACAGACCTAGAAGATCCATGACTTGATTTCCTATCTCTCTCCACATCTTATTTATTGCTTTTTCTTTCCATCGCTTGATTCCCATTAACGCTAGATCCTTTTCCACCTCGGTTTTCCACCTTAATTTGGGTCTTCCTCTTCTTTTCCTTCCTCCTATTGAGCTGGTTAACATCATTTTTGGGATTCTATTTTCCGACATTCTTTGGACATGTCCCAGCCATCGTAATCTTTGTGCTTTAATTAGACCTCCTATGTTTGATTCGTTGTAACAGTCCTGCAATTCTTTATTTGTCCGCCTTCTCCATATATCCCCTTCCTTAACTCCTCCATATATTTTACGCAATATCTTTCTTTCCCACACTTCCATCATTTTTTGCTCCATTTTGCTTAGAGTCCAAACTTCACTACCATATATGACAATCGGCCTAATAACAGTTTTATATATTCTCACCTTTGCTTTTCTGGATATGATTTTATTTGTTAGTAATTTATTTAGAGCACACGTACATCGGTTTCCTGCCATTAATCTATTTTTTATTTCCACTGCTACTTCTGGTTTTCGTGTAAACACAGTGCCAAGGTATGTGTACTTCTCAACTTCTTCAAATCTATATAACTTATTCCTATTTGTTGTCACTGTTAAATGACTATTTGTGTTATAATCCTGATCCGTCCAATTCATAAACTTAGTTTTGTCCTCGTTAATTACCAGCCCCATTTTTCCAGCTTCCTCTTCCAATCTCTTTGCCACTTCTTTTATTTCGTTCCTACTTCTTGCCAGTATAACTAAATCGTCAGCAAAGGCTAGGCATTGGTGTTTTTTCTGATATATCAGACCCGACCTATTAATTTTTGCATCCCTTATAATTTTTTCAAGACATGGACTAAATAAAACTGACGACAACGGATCACCTTGTCTTACTCCCTCCATAACTTCAAATTTATCAGATAATTTATTGTTTATTCGTACTCTATTTTCTGATCTTTCCAGTGTCAATTTTATCATACGTATCAATTTTCTACGAATTCCTAGTTCTTTTAAGGCACTATACATTGTAGTCCTCTTTATTCTGTCATACGCCTGTTTGAAATCTACAAATAATGCCAATGTTGGTTTTTTGCATTCGAAACTCTCAGCTTGTATCTCCCTTAAAGTAAATATTTGGTCAATCGTACTTCTTCCTCTTCTAAAGCCACACTGGTATTCTCCTACAATATCCTCCATTTGTTCCGTTAACTTATTTTTTATGTGTATTGCTAGGATCTTGTATGCTACATTAAGTAATGATATTCCCCTATAGTTGTGACAATAACTTCTATCTCCTTTCTTATATATGGGACATAATATTGCTTCTGTCCATTCATAAGGCAACATTTCTTTTATCCATATGTCAGTTATTAACTTATACAATTGCTTTTTCAAATTATCCCCACCATATTTAAACATTTCTGCTGTGATTCCGTCATTTCCTGGATTTTTATTGTTTTTTAATTTATTAATTATTTCTCATAATTCTTCTTTGGTTGGTGGTTTTGGTCCTCTATCTGTTCATTACAATATAGTTCTGCGCTATCGCTTCCATCCTCTTCTTCAAAATCTCCCATTTCATTCTCATTCTTCTCATTTAACAGTTCCTCAAAATATTCTTTCCATCTGCATACTATATTTTCCTCCCCTGCAATGATCTGTCCTTCCTTATCCCTATAATATACCGCATTATTTTGGACTCCTCTTCTCTCTTTTTTTATTCCCTGATACAAATTTCTTACTTCATTATTCTTGTAACTTTCTTCTATTTCTTTTAGAATACTGTCCTGGTATTCTCTCTTTTTTCTTTTTAATAACGTCTTTGTCATCTCTCTCTCTGTTGTTCATATATTTTTCTCACTTCTTCCGTCCTTTCCGTTAGTGCCTTTAATCTCATTTCATTTCTTCTTTGCAGTTGTTTTTTACAATCATCATCAAACCACGGCTTCCTTTCTTTTTTAGTTTCCATTTTAGAATATTTTGCCGCTTTATCCATAGTCGCTTTTATCTGTGTCCATCTTTCTTCAATACCGATATTTTCTACATATTTCTCCAACTCGCTATTTATTATACTTCTATATTTATGTTTTTCTTCCCTAGTCTTAAGTCTATTTATTTTATTTCTACCTTGTTCATTTTTTTGGTTTTTTATCACTGGAATTTTTTGTTTTATCTTGATTCCAACCATAAAATGGTCAGAGTCTATGTCTGGACCTCTGTAGGTTTTTACATTCTTAATACATCTTTCATCACTTTTTTCTATTAAAACATGGTCTATTTGATTTACATCTTTTCCGTTCGGTGATGTCCAGGTCCCTTTATAAATATCCTTCCTTTGAAAGTATGTACTTTTAATAATTAGGTTCTTTTCCCTGGCAAAGTCAATTAGGAAATGTCCATTTTCATTAGTTGTCCTATGTTTGCTATATTTTCCTATTGTAGGTCTAAATATTTCTTCTCTACCTATTTTAGCATTAGCATCACCAAGTACTATTTTTAAGTCATATCTAGGAATCTTATCGTATTGTTTATTTAATTCTATATAAAAATTTTCTTTTACATCTATATTCTTATCCTCTGTTGGTGCATGGAAATTCATTAGGGTAATTTTTTGATACAATCCACGTAATGTTAGTTTACATATCCTTTCTGAAACCGGCTTAAAGTCCACCAATCTCGGCATTAATTTTTTATTTACCATAAACCCCGTTCCTAACATTCTGTTACTTCCTCCACTATTAAAAAAAATATGGCCATCTATTTCTATTACATCTTGTCCTAATTGTTTTGTTTCTTGGAGCGCTACTATGTCTAAACTGTATCGTTTAATTTCGTTTACCAAATGCTTTAACTTTCCTTCTTGAAAAGAGCCTCTTATATTCCAAGTTGCTACTCGCAGCTCCTCATTAATTCTGCCTTTTTTTATAAAATTATTCAAATAAATACAAAGAAATAAATTCAAGAAAAATAATCACTAAATAAAAGTTAATTCCAAAATTTTCTTTTTTCCTTAGGTGCTTTCCAAATAGCTAATAAATAAGAGCTCCCTACGAGAATCCGGAACCAGTGAACCGAGTCAGCAAAATGAGCCGAATTTATCATCTCTACTAAGGCCGTTTGCGACCTGGTCACTGGTCTTATAGTTAGCTTTTCTGCCAAATAATAAAAAAAAATCTTTAAACATTTTAAAAGTCAGGGACATAGAAGTCAATTTTTTTTCTAAACTCCGACACCCTTTTAAGGCTGTGTTTACATAGAATCTTACAATCTTAAAATTGTCAGACTAAGCTCCAGAGCGGGCAAGTTTAAATCGTCCAACTAGTGACAATAATTTATCAAACAATTCAGAAAGACATTCGGAAAAAATGTAAAAGCTTCTTTGTCATAAATCCTCATTGTTTTCAGTAGATTGCCACTTGCTCATTGAGACATACTTTTGATTTCTCTGAAGATCTCTAATACCCAATTTAGTTTCAATCTTGGATTTTTTTATTAAATCTAAATAAATAATTAACAATTTGATAATGTTAAGAGTAGCAGATCTTCCTCAACTCAACTTATTTTGCTGTTTTTTCAACAGCAATAGAATTATTTTTTTGGCGTTTTATGTTTTGAACACAGATAATAATCTTTACACTACATACAGGGTCGGAAAGTCCCCATGGTTCATCGGCCGTTGCGTGAGAGCGATAAAGTAAGTCATAGAAATCCGTGCGATAGAGAAAGATGGC
The DNA here is from genome assembly GCF_000390285.2 of Anoplophora glabripennis. Classification (NCBI taxonomy): domain Eukaryota; kingdom Metazoa; phylum Arthropoda; class Insecta; order Coleoptera; family Cerambycidae; genus Anoplophora; species Anoplophora glabripennis. The sequence continues at coordinate 26,212 of NW_019417012.1, read as the reverse complement.
TATAATGAAGGCGTCTAATGGTCATCGACCATTTCGCCCTTTCACAAATAAGAAGTGGATCTTATCTCTGTATAGGTAGCTATATGTAATTTATTACACAGAGAGAAATGTTAAAAGCTTCACTTTACTACTTTTACGTGTTCGCTACTTTTATATAAAAAATGTTATTGTTGTAATTTATAATTAATTAATTATAAATGAAAAGTGCTTCATTCAAGTCTGCTCGCTCTAGAGCTGGCTACAATCTTAAGATTGTAAGACTCCAGGTAAACTTCTCAATCAAGCGTTTTGGAAATAAATTGTAAATTGCTTACTACCATGTACTTTTACTAAATTGTCATTTAGGATAAAATTTTAGGAATTTTAATCTAACCTATCTTCATAAACGTAGAAGGCAAGTTGGTTTGTCGTTGTCGGTTAATTGTTTCTTTCTATTGTTTGAATACTTGCTTGCAATTGATTGAACACCTGCGAACATTGTCGAATAACATTTATAATGCGCATTTCAAAATCTAATATAGCGGCTCCAATATGGCACCTGAAAGCTTCCAATTTTTATGAAAAAAATTTGAAAATACACAAAAAGAAATTTTGTCCATATTTGGGTCCAAAAATTCTTAAACTTAAAAGGTTGAAAAAGTTGAAATAAATTTATGAAATTTGGTAACGAGCTTAACTTTTACGTGCCCAATCCGTTACTAAAACGAAATTTACAAAGGGGTGTAAAATTTAACATCACTTTTTTATGCTTTGACTTTTGACTGAAACGTATGAAATTTCAGTTTTTACCGGGAATCGAAATGGAATCGAAATTATTAATATCTTCTATCGTAGCAGGTTGTGAAGAACAAAAATGAGTTTGGCATTTGCATTAATAGTTCAGTAAATTACTTTTTGCGAATTGTTATTTTCACAGAAATTTATTATTTTTAGTATACAGGGTCGGAAAGTTCCCATGGTTCATCGGCCGTTACGTGAGAGCGATAAAGAAAGTCATAGAAATCTGTGCGATAGAGAAAGATGGCTATAATGAAGCCGTCTAATAGTCACCGCCCATTTCGCCCTTCCACAAATAAGAAGTGGATTTTATTTGTGGAAGGGCGAAATGGGCGGAGACTATTAGACGCCTTCATTATAGCCATCTTTCTCTATCGCACGGATTTGTATGACTTACTTTATCGCTCTCACGTAACGGCCGATGAACCATGGGGACTTTCCGACCCTGTATTATTATTTCACAAAGTAAAAAAAAACAATTGAAATTATTAAATCGTAATACAATAAACTAATAAAAATAATTGAAAACCACACTATTAATAAAACTTTATCTCAATACTAATTTTTATAGCAAATGCTCTCAAAAAGATTTCCATTTTATCATTTGTTTTAGTAGCGGACTGGGCACGTAAGAGTTAAGCTAGTTACAAAATTTCATAAATTTATCTCAACTGGTTTCGGAGTTATTTAGAAAAAATCATCAGAGTGGTCCCTTTAAGTGGCTATAACTTCTTTAGGAAGAAGTTTTGGCACCCACATTTATATAAAGAAAAAGTAATCTTTTTCGACATAGAAAACCCTGTAGAAATATCGCCCCCTAATTTCGGGGCACCGGCACCCTGTAGTGTTGAGCAATCCTGTAATTAAAATTTGTGTAAAATTCTGTTGTATTGTCTCTAGTAATAAATAAATTTAAAAAATTGTGTCTTAGGCTAGACACTTATTGAACATCAATTTTCAGTTTCATATTGATTCTAATGTGCATTAATACAGATTCTAGTGTGCAGATTATATAATATTATTTTAAGCAAAAAGTTTTATATGAACTGTATTGTAGTTGAATTAGTTTTTTAGGTGATGATTTACAAATATGTCAACAAGTGAAAGTACAAGAAGTCACTACTCCTAGGAGCCCCAGAAATTCGACAAGAATCAGTATTATGCGAATTCAATTAGTGCTTTATATCACTCATGGAATTTCTAAGAAAAAAGATCTCTTAACACTATGTTCGAAAAACGAACCATTTTATAATTCTGATTTTTTTAATGAGTTTAAAACAAAGTTAAGTAAATCGAAAATAACTCGAACTATTTATTCAACTAAAACAATTATGTACATTTTTCATTAGGTACGACTATACAATAAATACGTTATAACCTAAACTTTAAAAAATAAGTAGGTAATTGAAGTAGAAATTTTTAGAAGCTGTATCGTATCCTTGGAAAATTAAAAACTTCTACACCAATGATTTTTTTAGGATTATGACATAGTACCCTGTATTTGAAATGATATTTCTAACAACATTTTAGAGCTACTCGTAATGTCAATTTACTTGAATTATGTTGTTAGCTCATTTTAATATACTTATCATCCCTTTTAAAATGGCTCAGTTTTTTGAAAAAAATGTAAGATACCTACATCTTTTCTTAGAAATTCTGTTGGTCCATAAAAAGTATTAATAAAATTTGTAGAATATTTCATTTATGTCAAAGTTCCGAAGCCCCTAGCCTAGAAGTACCTCTGCTTCACACATTTGCAAGTCAACTAAGCAAATTTTTATTTCTACTTATGTAGATCAATCAAGTTTCATCACTTTACAATTAAATATCCTCGTGGTATTTTTCTCTAATTTCAATACCCTTAAAAACACTCATGCTTTTGGATAAAATAAGCTTTAAATAATTTGTAATTAAATTTTTGTAATACTAAAACCCAAATTGTACTCATATTGCATATACCGTATGCAGAATTTACTCTGTCTGATATCTTATCTTATTCAATCAAATATTATACTCAATACATGATAAATAATAATTATAACTTTTTAATAAAGAGGAATATACCTACTCAACGATACTACTGTTTTATTTAAAATATTTTTATGACAATATTTCTTGAATATATGTACCTATATTACATTCAATATCAATACTTTATAAATATTTTCATAATGGTAATAATAAAATTGAAATTAACTAGAAATGTTTGTTATAATGTAAAAATTGTGAATGACCAGATATATTTTAGCTTGTATGTGTGGTTGCGGGCCATAAGGTTGAGGGAAACCCTCCAGCTACAGTACCACACCACAGCTTATTAAGCTGTGACTACACCTCCAGCGGTGACGACATAAAGGATGAGGAAGTTTGTCGAGAAGATGATCAGCTGATGAAAATGTCCCGATTTTGGCGATTTTGGAGGATTATTGCATTAACGGCGATATCGCTACGTCCATGTTTTTGGGGGTAACCTTTTTCATTATTTAAATAATTTTCAAAGGCAGCAACAAAATGTTTTACCCACATAAAAACACTGTATACTTAAGTTTATCTGAAAAATTAAAAAGAATTGGTAATAAATTTAATATTGAAACACGTTTTTAATCCAGTAATACATACATTTAAGGAAAATTTTATCAAAAAAGATATACAAATTTTTATAGACTGCATTTACAATATGTCTCATCATGGGCGTACCTAGGATTTTTGCTTGGGGTGGGCATTTCAAAACCTAAACACTCTTTCGTTTGATTCTAAAAAAAATTGGTAGCGCAGTCAGCGACTTACCGATATGAGGAAAATGATATCTTTGTTTTCTGGGATGGACCGCGTGCACACCCCTGCTCCCTCTAGCTACGCTCATGTCTCTTATGAATATAGTAAATTTTTAAATGTTAGAGTTGGGGAGTATCAGAGAGACCACTAAACAAAAAATATAACAGTAATGTTTTTTAATAATTTATAGATTTAACTTTTTAAATATTGTTTAGAAATATTTCGTATTTGTTACAATTAATGTTATTTTATGTAACGTTCAGGATATCCATAAAATCATAATTAAGCATTTTTTTATTTAATAATTACATTGTTCCCAACATACATAAGAATTGCGGCATATAAATGGGTCATTAATGTCACTGATAGCTGTGTATATGACCAATTATGTACCAATAATCGTGTTTGCTCGAGTACAACATGAATATTAGTTTAAAAGTCCATTTTACTTAAATAGGTCTATGACTCTTTTATGTCATTTAAAATGTTACATAAATTACTGTTGTAGAAATGTCATTTTTTTTATTAACTAACAAGAGAGAATGCAAATTAACGAACTTGGTTCATCACTATCCTTAGAATATCGTCTCGTGCATTTTTCGTTATCCATTTTGCATTTGTTTTGGATAAGTGGCAAGGTTGGATCAGTTTTTTAATTTGTAAACAATGTACTGTCGTGGAATATAATTAATTGCTGTGCTGATTTTCATAATGCCTTAGCATTTTACGTCCTCAAATTGGAAACTGATTAGACGACGGTTCCTGGGGTTGCATTTTTGTATTTTTTTTAATCAACGGAAACTTCGAAGCTTGGAATAGATGACGCGATGCTGTCGCTCTTCCTCCATTGAGATAGTTTGGCCTTGGGATAATGGTCCACGCCTTATTTTGTACAACTGATAAGTACTGTGATATGTTTTAATTTAGTTTTTTGTTTTTGTTTTATTTGTAAGGTTTTCAACGGAACCTTTGTGCTTTAGCACTGATCACTTAGTTTTGTGGAGCACAGTCGAGCAGTCGAGTATGATATTCTTGTGTACTCGTTATAACTATCTTTAACGTGCAGTATGGAAGCTTTATGAGTTTGAATAAAAGCTTTAAGAGCTTGAGTCTGTATGGAAGCTTTACAGCTTGATTTGAGTTTTGCCTCCTTGGAGAGTTTATAATCATGAGTAACAGTGGACTATTAGCAATGGCAGCTTTGAGTTAGATTTTATTTTTTTTGGATAACTCTATATTTGATTTTTAAAAAATTGTGAGATTTATTGCAATTTTGTTGATAATTAACAACAAATGAACGTATGTAAAATTTGGAACGTACACTATGTATTGACCAAGTTCCAACACTAATTTTTGGACCGCATGGTTTTCGGGCTGACCTGTGTGGTTCACGTCAGGTCTGGACAGTTTAGATCTTTGAAAACCATTCCTGGTGGTGGCCTTCTGGAAAGGATTATGCGGGGTTGAAAATCATTTGTGTAAAGTCCTTAAGGCTATTTTAGAGTTCAAGTACCGGTTAATTTAGCCGAAGGTCATGCGTAATCAACGTCGTGTGGTACGGTTGATGACTTTTGGCGGCATTCATGCGCTCCGTCGCACGCGCATTGTCAGTATTTTCTTGTACATTTTAGAGCATTTTGGCGGTAATCATAGCTTTGCGGGAGGAAATTCCGGAAATTTTCGAAACATGCGTGAATATAAGTATTTCCGCACTTTGCCGTAAGATCTACGATGCTTTGTTTATGGATTTCTATTGTTTTAGCAGGAACTGCGTCTTTTATGATGCTCTTTGAAGGTTTTATGAATTTTTTCGAAATATGGGGTGAATTATCGTATTGTCCTAGACTTCTTCGAAATTGGAGTCGTATGGTGGATGGCTCATCGTCGGTGACGGTGAATGTGTGGGGTAGCAGTGTATGATGGTGGTCATCATCAGTATGATGACCTGTTGAGGGACTCTCAGCATCTGCGTCATCATTACTATTTCGCCTCATTCCTCGTCATATTTCTCTTCTTCGTCATCATCATCAGCTGGAGGTGGGTTATCTGATGGGGCTGGCCTCAACTGGTCGACAGTGTGCTGGATCGGCGAATATTTTTGTCGATCTCGTAGAGTTGTGCGGACTTTCTGACAGCAATGGAAAATGTACTTGCCCAAGCTAGAGCGAAAAGGTCTGAACGACTGTGCTCTCTCATCATGACTAGGTCGCGGAATTGAAATGTAATTGCGGGATGTGCGAGAGTTATAGTTATTGTGGATGCACAGCTCCTTTTACATGGTCGTTGTGAGTAAAAGGACTTGAGAGCTTAGGTTATGAAGTTATATGGGGTTATTGGAAAAGCCTGACGTGATAGGATTAAATAAATCACGAATCCGGATTCAGCGACCCCGAAAACATGTAGAAGATATAAACTGACCTTCAGACTCAATAAACAATTTTTTTGTGTGGCTGTGTTATTTTTGTTAATGATTATTTGTTTCCGAAATTTGTATTAACATATTTTCATAACATAATATTTTCCTTTGTAAATTTTATATCAAAATTTAATGCAAAATATCTCTGTACCTCAGAGCTAAACTGTATTAAGTGCCAAAAATTTAATTTTACAGGAGAGAGATTTAAAGATTTAAATTTTGCTTATCATTCCATAACTTCGAACTCTTACTTCTCCTTGATAAAAAAAAAATAGTATGATGTGAAGTTATACGTCTATTTTAATATTATTTATTGTAATTTAAAGAATAATTTTCTATTCGTATTTTTTTAGAAAAAATGGAGTTAATACTATTTGGCACAAACATGATTTAAGGATTTTATATTATAATATTTACTAATTGTGCGATAATACACGATGAATGTGGATATAATACTAAAGTAAACCAACATGATTTTGATATGTGTGGAGTTAATACTCCGAAGTCAAACTAATAGAATATTAACTCCACATACACCTGTTTGGCTCGGACTAAATTGATGTAACAAGGAACTTAATACTGTAGAAATGAAATAAGGTTAATATTAAATACACATACGATTGTCTAGCTTGGAGACAGGTTGGGACTTATTATTATTTAGCACTGTCTATCTTCGAAAGTATTGTGAGTGGGAATTATTACTGTTTAGCATGTGAAAGAGCATAAGAAACTGTGTTGGGCTGTCAAATAATCCCATTTTCGTAAAAAATGGAGTTAATACAGTTTAGCTCTGAGGTACAGATCTAAGATTGAGGGTGTTTCCTACGTACCAATTTTAGGATACGATTTTGCATAGTATTGTTTTAAAGTTTGAAGTTCTATCAAACCTGAACCTGAACACGCTGGAATTTCAAAATGCATTATGTTTTTGGAAAATATCACATTTATTTCAAACATTTACTATAATAAGTCTAAGTATTACACTGTATTTTGATGTAAACAACGATATTCCTTAGAAAAGTTTTCAACAAAAAAAATAAGACGAAAATATCTGAAAGTAGGAGCGTTACAAATGTACTATAAAAAAAAACTTTATCAGTTTGAACACAAGATTACAATAAAATGCAGTTATTTGGACAGCAGTGAAAATAAAAGAACGATAATTGCGCGGTCTTGAAAAGCAGCAAAACAGAATAAGTCAATTCTGAGCGAGTACCTCAGTCGTATAGACGTGTTTTGTGTAGTGAAACAGTAAGTGTCTGGAGCGAGAACAGTGAAATGGAGTCCCCACACCAACCGACTAAACGGGTAAGTTCCCTGTTTATTTAGTAGTTAGTTATATTTTTACTGTATATTTTCCCTTTACAATGACTGCGACTGCAACAAATAACATAACAGACGAAAAAAACACAAAACAGCACGTATACTCTCAAAAGGAGAGCCCCTAGCACGACGAACACACACACACGCAAACAATCCCGCACACAAAAACTAAAGTGACAGACTAACCACGACTACGTAGACATCCACATAGACGACGACGCAACCAGTGAGAGGTCAATTTCAAGGGCATCTTCCACCTCCTCAATCTCCCAAAAACACCAAGACAAAAGCCGACCTATACAACAAACTATAACAACAAAAACATGAAAACAAAAAACTGAGTAGACAAATACGCAAACTAACCGAACAAAACGACAGACGAAGCTTACAAATTCAGACATAACAAAACAAATCGCTGACATGTAAAACAATCGAACGAAAACTTATTCCAACTACACAAAAAACTTGACAATCTAATTAACAAATAAATACAAGACAACACACACAAAACGCACATTCCCGCACACATCCTTCAAATAACTCGCCGCTGCTGCCTAGTACTCGGGGTATAGATGCAAAGAAAACAGCGGGTTGTCATTCAGTGCCACCGCTATCAGCGATTCGGCCACGGTCAGTCTCGCTGCAAGGCGGCACCAAAATGTGCGAAATGCGGCGAAATCCACAGTACGTATGAGTGCAAAAAGTGAATAGACACCCCTGCCAAGTGTAAAAATTGCGTCAGGCCACACCCAGCCAGCCACATGGGGTGCCCTAAGTAAACCAAAACAAAACACAAAGACGACAACAATACAAAACAAACCAAACCCGACACCAGAAAACACACAAACAACCACTACACCAACACCACGACTTAAACGTACTAAACAGACAGGTCATTCGGCCTTGGATGAGCTGTCTCAGGAAAACTGGGCCAAACACTTGGAGTCACTAGATCCACAAGACAACAGCCCCTGGAAATCGTTGAGGGTCCTGCTCAACATAACAAACGTCACACTTAGACTCCGACATTTCCCTACACGCTGGAAAACAGCAAACGTAATACTTATCCCCAAACCCAACGAAGACCGCACTTTCCCATCCAACTACCGGCCCATCAGCCTACTCCCGGTTTTGAGCAAAGTGGTAGAAAACATTATCCCCGCCTAAAAATAGCTTTCCGCCCCAGTTACTCCACCGAACTTCAAATCCTACGCCTCGCCGAGCAAATCACGGCGGCCTTCACAAGGCAGGATAAAGAGGGATAATCCCCCTCGATCCCAAATCATTGAGGCCAATTTCTAGCCATGGAATAATGGCGCGCGGCGGCCTTCACTGGAGCTGTCTTCTTGGACGTCTCAAAGACCTACGATACGGTTTAACCTACTGATGAAAATGCTCACGAACCAATACCCCATATCCTTTACCAAATTCATCACTGAAAATTCCGCATCCAAATCCAAGACATCTCTACAATCCGACCCACGGAAGCGGGCGTCCCCGAAAAGCACCATTTACAACTCAGACAATCACGCCTCCCAAACACAAACATTTTCCTATACGCCGAAGACATGACAATAACCGCATATTCCACAAACGCAAGACACACTATTACCCACCTCCAAAACATAATAGACCAACTTGAAACCTGGTGCAACAGGTGGAAAGTCAAAATTAATCCCCACAAAAGCACCGCGATCCTCTCCACGAAACGAAGAATCCTCCACGACCTCGACATACTTACACTATCCCAGAATCCCGTCTCCTGGGACCGACAGACATGATACCTAGACGTGACGATGGACCAGCGACTCATGTGGAAACCATACATCGTGGAAACGGTGGCACAGGCGAGGACCATCAGGGCTAAGCCCTATATTCCTTACTCAAGGGTGCATAGGCGCCGACTTCTCGGGTGCTCCGGGACTCAAGCACCCGACAAAAGTATTTGTCGGGTGTGAAGCACCCGCAACAATTATTATCAGTTTTGCTAGAATAGTATATTTCTGTGCTACCTACTTTTACGTTTACATAGTATGTACATATATTTATATTTTCACTTGTTATTCCATAGAAGTTTATTTTTTGTTAAAATTATTAAGATTGTTAAATTTTTGAAATTTGTATCGAAACAGTAATAAAGTTTATTTATTTTGACAAGTTTAATTAATTTCGATATATTTTTTAAAAAGTTTTTCAAAAAATCTAATTCGGAGAAACACGTATTTTAAATCTTTTACCTCATGCTATTTCAAATGACGACTCATTTCTCTTGCTTTTTAATGTTATCTGGCAAAAAAATGCTTGTAAGGCAACCGAGCACCCGGCAAAAGTTTTAAAAGTCGGCGCCTAAGCAACCGCTTATCGAGGTGGTACTTCAACCGCGGTAACTTACGCCTTCTCGGTGTGAGGATACGTGATAAAAGGCCGTCTAAAATCAATCCAGACTGTAGAAAACATAGCCCTACGCGTGACCACAGCCTCGCTCTAGTAAGTAAGAAACCCAGACGTTCTACGTGACTTACAATATATTAACGCCACCCCCAAGACAATACAAAAAAACGCCGAAAACGCATAGACGCTGCCGCGAGGCACGACAATCCCCTCCTTAGGCAAGCCGTTGAGTACATATACCCAATGCGACAGACACAAACGACCTAGACACCAACTCTTCAACCCAGCGTGACCACCCCAACACCTCGTCTCCCTCAAACGCTAGCCCCTTTAAGTTTCGCGCCGCGCCATTATTCCATGGCTAGAAATTGGCCCCAATGATTTGGGATCGAGGGGGATTATCCCTCTTTATCCTGCCTCATCTCGTGTAGGCCTGATATCCTTCGTAGGTGGGTCCCATCCGTCGTCTACCCCAACCGCAAATGCGGCCGGTGGTGTAGGCGCTTTCTCCTTTTGTCCTGGCTGGGCCCCGCCGGCTAGGGCCCTTTCTTCTGGCGCTCTTCTTGCTTCTCCGGCTCGTCTGTGTAAACCCCGGGGGTGGTGTCATGTTTATGTGTGGTATGGTTGGGTAGGGTAGTGCGGCTATGAATTCTGAGATGAACTTTGCTAAAGTGGCCCTTAGACTAGCGCGGGAGGAAAGTGGTAAGGAGGGTATGGAGGGTATGGAGGGTGTGTATGTGTGTGTGTGTGTGTGTGTGTGTGCCTGTGCGTGTGTGTGCGTGTGCGTGTGTGTGTGTGTGTCGTTGTGTGTGTGTGTGTCGTTGTGTGTCGTTGTCTGTCGTTGTCTTCGTTTCTTGATCCTGGCGGTTTTTGAAACAGAAAAGGTTAGTGGGCAGGGGGGGGGATGTCGTTGGGGTGGTCACCCAGGGTCCAAAGTTGGTGTCTAGGTCTTCTGTGTTTGTCGGTCATGTTGGATACGTAGTCAACGACTTGCCTGAAGAGGGGATTGTCACGTCTAGCGATTACGTCAAACCGTTTCTCCGCGTTTTGTCTTATTGTCTGTGTAGCGTTTGTGTATTATAAGTCTCGTAATATGTTAAAGTTTCTTACGTACCAGGGCGCGTCGGTGGCCGTGCGGAGGGTTATGTTTTCCACAGCCTGTAATGACTTTAAGTGGCTTTTTGCCGCGTGATCTCACGCCGTGGGGGCGTAGGTTAGCTACGGTTGAAGTACCACCTTGATAAACGTTCGCTTATTCCTTAAACTGAGGGTGTTTCCACCTTTGAGTAAGGGATAGAGCCTAGCCCTGGTGGTCTTCGTTTGCGCCACTGTCTCCACGATGTGCGGTTTCCACGTGAGACGCTGGTCCATCGTCACGTCCAGGTATTGTGTTTGTCGATTCTAGGAGGTGGGTTCCTGGGATAGTGTCAGTCTGTCGAGGTTTTGTGGATTTTTCGTTTAGTAAAAAGGATAGCCGAACTTTTGTTGGGATTAATTTTGACTTTCCACCTGTTACACCATGTTTCAAGTTGGTCTAGGGAGTTTTGGAGAAGGGAGGCGGAATATCTAGAATCTACGGATTGGGATGTGATTGTCAGGTCGTCGGCGTATAAGTATTTGTTGGTGTTGGGTGGATGTGGAATGTCGGAGTTGTAAATGGTGTATAGGTGTCGGGACAGGATGGTGCCCTGGGGGACACCGGCCTCCATGGGACGGGTGGTGGAAAGGGAATCTTGTATTTGGATGCGGAATTATCGGTGTTGTAGGTAGGATTTTATGAGTTTGGTAAAGGATATGGGATATTGGTTGGTGAGCATTTTCATCAGTAGGCCTTCATACCAAACCGTATCGAAGGCCTTTGCGACGTCCAGGAAGACAGCACCAGTGTACTGTCCCCTGTTGAAGGCCGCCGTGATATGCTCGGTAAGGCGAAGGATTTGGAGTTCAGTGGAGTGATTGGGTCGGAAGGCGAAGTGCTCGTCTGGAATGACTCGCAGTTCTTGGGAGTGTGTTCTTAGACGGGTTAGGATAATTTTTTCTACCACTTTGCTCATACCCGGGAGCAGGCTAATGGGACGGTAGTTGGATAGGAAGGTGTGATCTTCGTTGGGTTTTAGGATAAGGATTATGTTTGCTTTTTTCCAGCGGTTAGGTAAGTGTCTTAGGCTGAGTGTCGCATTTGTTATGTTTAGTAGGGGTAGTCGTTTAAGTGTGGTGTTATGTATATTGTCGGGTCCGGGGGCTTTTCTGTTTTTAAGTCTGCGGATTGACAGTCTTAATTCGTCAGGGGCTGCGGGAGGGATTATGTCATTGTCTGGCTCTCTGTCGACGCGTCGAGCCGCGCGCTTAGCCACTGTCTCGAACACCTCGTCTTCGTCGGGCAGCTGAGGCAATACACTGCAGTTCCAGGCTGTCAGCGAAAGCCTCGGCCTTTTCCTGCTGCCGTGTATTGGAGGAATTTTACGGCGAGCGGTCTGTCACAGGGCCCTCTGCGTTTTCTAGAGGTTGTTGTCTTGTGGATCCAGCGACTCCAGGTGCCTAGCCCAATTGTGTTGGGCCAGTTCACTCAGAGCCGCCTTCACCAATCTGTTAAGTACGTTTAAGTCATGTCTACGTCGGGGGAGGCGGGTGCGGGTGGCAAGCCGTTTCGCACGTCGTCTGTCACGTATTAAGTTTTTTATGTCATCGGGGAGGGTGCCCCGGGGGTTTGTCAGTCGAGGGACAATAGTCTCCGTCGTAGTCTGAGTCAGGGCGTTTTTATTGTCAGTCTTAAGGGAGAAGATTGCCGCCTCGAGGTCATGGGTGGTTTCGATGACTAGGAGCGCGATGTTTCCTTGCATTACTACTCGGAAGCGCTCCCAGTCAGTGAACCTCCTCTGTCTTCGGCCCAGATCCAGAATTATTGGATTGTGGGCGGAAGACCCTTCGTATTGGGTGGATATTTGGGCATTTAATGGTATAGATTTTAAGAAGGCAATGTCGATGACGGCGGGCCTCTAAGTTTCAAGAACAGCCAGGACCAAGAATACAAGAATAGACAAATGACAGAAACCTGTCCCCGCGGAATAACTTCGCGCTACCATAACGTACCCTTCCCCGCACCAGTCCACCGAATCATTTGGCTTGATGACCGCGCGCATCGTTTAGCTACACCGCTACTTCCAAAAACCCATCCCCGCGACGATGACTACCACCCGAAGGTTTCGACAAGCCGGCGAAGAAAAAAAAACAATATGAAAAAGTATCAGAAGAGGTCTATCCTGCCGGCGAGGGTCAGCCAGGATAAGAGGAGATCCCACAAAGAGCCCACACCAACCACGCTTGTGGTCGGGGTCACAGTAAATTCACTGCCTATCTAACCTATTTATAAAAAATGGACCCTTGTTGTTTCATTTTTTATGTCGCTGTAAGTGACTGAGCAGAGACCACGCGCAAGTAGGGGAACCTCAAAAGCTGAAAGCTAAGTTGGGCTTGTTGGTGGACGCGTCTCTTTACTAGACTTTTAGAGCAGTGGGGTTGTGGTCCACAAAAAAGGGGAGTGAATTTAGTGTTTTTTATACTGTGTCGGGGGCTTACCTTCGCGAGGATGTCCAGTGATGAGGCAGGACAACGAGGGATAGTTCTCCTTGGTCTCAAATCATTTAGCCAAAAATAACGGCGCGGGAAAACAAATAGTAGAAACACGTTAAGAGTAAAATATTCTAGCTTATTGGAATGCAAAAAGTTAATCTGGTGCGTTTCTGAAGTTCACCCGAAGTACATTTTTTGTCAATTGGAAAGTAGCTTATATTTCCATCTATTTGCGATAATAGATAAAATTTGTCTGGCAACTCTGCTCCGAAGCCGAAGTCTGAAATGTCTATGGATTTGACAGTATATAGATTGAACCTTTGATGGAGTCAAAGCAGACTTGCTGTGCCTTGTAACTTGTCCAACATGAACAACAAAAGCAGCAGCTATTTGTTTGTAATATGTTACATGACCTAGGATACAAATCGACCGACATTGATTTTAAAAGAAACTATTTCTGATTATGAAATGGACTGTTTTTTGGTAGTAACACAACAATTAAAAAAAATTATTGTCACATCTATATGTAAAATACGCAATATCACGTCATCCGGGTGTTAAGCTTGTAAATTGCAAGTTCGGGGACTTCAACGCGAAGTCCCCCATATGGCACCGCGGGACGACGCCGACGACCACAAGAGGTTGCGTCCTGCTGAATTACCAAGACAGACACGACGACTTGACGATACTCGAACCGACAGAACCGACGCATTACGGACCCGTAGGACGCCCCGACGTCATCGACATTGCCCTCTTAAAATCCATACCGTTATATGCCCAAATATCCACCCAATACGAAGGGTCTTCCGCCCACAATCCAATATTTCTGGATTTGGGGCGAAGACAGAGATATGAAGGCACCTTCACGAGGAGGTTCACTGACTGGGAGCGCTTCCGAGCAGTAATGCAAGGAAACATCGCGCTCCCAGTCATCGAAACCACCCATGATCTGGAGGCGGCAATCCTTAACCTTGAGACTGACATTAAAAACGCCCTGACTCAGACTACGACGGAGACTATTATCCCCTGACTGACAAACCCCCGGGGCACCCTCCCCGATGACATAAAAAACTTAATACGTGACAGACGACGTGCGAAATGGCTTGCCACCCGCACCCGCCTCTCCCGACACAGACATGACTTAAACGTACTTAACAGACGGGTGAAGGCGGCTCTGGATGAACTGGCATAGGACAACTGAGCTAGGCACCTGGAGTCGCTGGATCCACAAGACAACAGCCTCTGGAAAACGCAGAGGGCCCTGCGACAGACCGCTCGCCGTAAAATTCCTCCAATCCACGGTAGTGTGGGGGTGGTTTACACGAACCAGGAAAAGGCCGAGGCTTTCGCCGATAGCCTGGAACTGCAGTGTAGACTGCCTCAGCTGCCCGACGAAGACGAGGAATTCGAGATAGTGGCTGAGCGCGCGGCCCGACGCGTCGACAGAGAGCCAGACAATGACATAATCCCCCCCGCAACACCTGACGAACTAAGACTGACAATACGCAGACTTAAAAACAGAAAAGCCCCCGGACCCGACAATATACATAACACGACACTTAAACGACTACCACACAAGGGCCTCATGGCCCTACTAAACATAACAAACGCGACACTCAGACTAAGACACTTCCCTACCCGCTGGAAAACAGCAAACATAATCCTTATCCCAAAACCCAACAAAGATCACACCATCCCATCCAACTACCGGCCCATTAGCCTGCTCCCGGCTATGAGCAAAGTGGTAGAAAAAATTATCCTAACCCGTCTAAGAACCCACTCCCAAGAACTGCAAGTCATTCCAGACGAGCAGTTCGCCTTCCGACCCAATCACTCCACTGAACTCCAAATCCTTCGCCTTACCGAGCACATCACGGCGGCCTTCAACAGGGGACAGTACACTGGTGCTGTCTTCCTGGACGTCGCAAAGGCCTTCGATACGGTTTGGCATGAAGGCCTACTGATGAAAATGCTCACCAACCAATATCCCATATCCTTTACCAAACTCATAAAATCCTACCTACACCACCGAAAATTCCGCATCCAAATCCAAGATTCCCTTTCCACCACCCGTCCCATGGAGGCCGGTGTCCCCCAGGGCACCGTCCTGTCCCCACACCTATACACCATTTACAACTCCGACATCCCACATCCCCCCAACACCAACATATACTTATACGCCGACGACCTGACAATCACATCCCAATCCGTAGATCCTAGATATTCCGTCTCCCTCCTCCAAAACTCCTTAGACCAACTTGAAACCTGGTGCAACAGGTGGAAAGTCAAAATTAATCCCAACAAAAGTTCGGCTATCCTTTTTACCAAACGAAAAATCCCACAAAACCTCGACAGACTGACACTATCCCAGGAACCCATCTCCTGGAATCGACAAACACGATACCTGGGCGTGACGATGGACCAGCGTCTCACTTGGAAACCACACATCGTGGAGACGGTGGTGCGAGCGAAGACCACCAGGGCTAGGCTCTATCCCTTACTCAAAGGTGGAAACACACTCAGTTTAAGCAATAAGCGAACGCTTATCAAGGTGGTACTTCAACCGCAGCTAACCTACGCCTCCACGGCGTGGGGTCACGCGGCAAAAAGCCACTTAAAGTCATTACAGGCTGTGGAAAACATGTGGCCCTCCGCACGGCCACAGACGCGCCCTGGTACGTAAGAAACTCTGACATATTACGAGACTTACAATACAAAGACGCTACACACAGACGATAAGACAAAACGCGGAGAAACGATTTGACGTAGCCGCTAGACATGACAATCCCCTCCTCAGGCAAGCCGTTGACTATGTACCGACCATGACCGACAAACACAAAAGACCTAGACACCAACTTTGGACCCTGGGTGACCACCACAACGACATCCCCCACTGCCCGCTAACCTTTTTGTGTTTCAGAGACCGCCAGGATCAAGAAACGAAGACAGCGACACACACACACACACACACACACACATACACACCCCCCATACCCTTCTTACCGCTCGCCTCCCGCGCTAGCCTATGGGCCACCTTAGCAAAGCGCATCCCAGGCTGCATAGCCGCACTACCCTACCCAACCATAAACATGACATCACCCCCGGGGTTTACACAGACGAGCCGGCGAAGCAAGAAGAGCGCTAGAAGAATGGGCCCTAGCCGGCGGGGCCCAGCCAGGTCAAAAGGAGGTCCCACAAAGCGCCTACACCCGCCGCATTTGCGGTCGAGGTAGACGACGGATGGGGCCCACCTACGAAGGCCGTCCAGGCCTACACGAGTTGAGGCAGAATAAAGAGGGATAATTCCTCTCGATCCCAAATCATTGAGGCCAATTTCTTGCCAAATTGCAAGTCACGTGACGTGTGACTATTTTCATCTCATTTTACGTCTTGGCCCCTACCCTCTCTCTCTCTCTCTCTCTATGTTCCATCCATTGTATACTGTCAAATCTATGGAAATGCCAAAATTGTCAAATAGTCAAATCGCAAATCAAAACATAAAACATTGCTCATCTATTATATATTTTGTGATTGCTCATTACTACTGCCTAATTCCAGTTCATGTTAAGATAAAATGGATTTAAATAATGTTAAAAGTTTTTTTGAGTATGGTTCAAAAGAAGGACCAATAAGGTGTATATTTTTTTGTGAATTTCATCCAACGGCTGGACCGATAATATCTTGTCAGGTTAGATGTCTTGGTTTAGTAAATTACAGAATATTTATTTGGCAAAATAAAAACTTTATGTTGATAAATAAAAAAATTTATGTTATACGTATTTTATTAATACTTGTATAATATCCATTCATTAAAATGGTGATACTATGGTGTAGTATAGTCCTTCCGAAGTCAGTTGAATATGCAAAAAAACGTGTGGTAATAAAATTTAATGAGTTTCATAGGCATCCCTAAATAAATTTTCTGCTTAAAGGTAAAAAATTATAATAATTTGTATATAATGTGTAGAAAATTTCTATTATATGTTCATTTGATTTGGCCAACATATTTTAATTATTTATGTCTTCAAACAATTTTATTTTATTTTATATTGGTGGTAAATTTTGTTTTGTTCCGTTTTAAAAGGTCTCCAAAATGCCATGTTGTGATAATATTAGTAAACAAAATATCCCTCTTATTTCTCCCTTTCGCAATTGTAATATGAATGATTGATAGAAGGTACCTATAATAAATTAAATTGCCTGATTCACACCAAATTCCGTACTGCTGCACTGCACTGCTGGGCAATTTATGAACCACTGTTCACCTGCTGTGATTTATTGCCCAGAAGCTCAATACAACTGTGCTCGTTTTCCTTTGGACGCGCTCGCATTCTTCAACCGAGCGTATACATTTCTATCATCTCCATGTTTAGTTGGACCAGACCTGTTTATGGGTATGGCTAATTAAATATGTGAACAATTTTTTCAAATATTTCAATGCCGAGTTGCTGCTTAGCGAGCGAGCCTGGTACATACCTTGAAATTATTGGTTCTTTAATTGACTTCGGAAAAACTATAAGTGGTCTTACAATGTTTATTATATTTTTTCCCAATTATATTTTAAAAATAATATTTGTAACATATTTTTTTTTATTGATTTGTATAGGAGCCTCATTTTCAGAAACTTATTGGATAGTAATTATTTAGTGGAGATCAAATAGATATATCACAGTAACGACTTAATGTAATAACAATAACTCTAGGTACTCATGAAAAGTTGCTTCTAAGTAAATAGTAATAATGATAATTTCCAAAAATCAGATTGAGTTAACCATGCTCTGTAAATGAATGTGTATTTGAACTCATATTAAACTCGTAAAAACATCTTCAGACTATATAAAGTAAATTAAAACATCTGTACATTTTTTGAAGTGTACTATATTTAAAAAAGTTTAAAACCTATTACAAAGCATAAACACTGATTCTATTCTAGGTACCAGATAATTTCATTTCCAAAGAATTATTTGACAGCATAAGCGTTTATATAATTACGAAAGCTGAATTTCAAAGAAGTACCATAACAGTGTAAGAGAATTTGATGCACGTAGTATAAATTATATTCCTATCTTTTAATTTTTAGGACTTTACAAGATTATAAGATATTAGGCTTTCCTGTGCGAATAGATGATAAAAAGTATGCTCGAAATGCATTCCACTTTAACTTATGTTTTGTCTGTGATAGTGATGCAAGAACAGTGCAGTATGAATCTGTAGTTACAAAATTATCAGATTATTTAATGGCTATGGAAATGGAAAGTAACTTTTTATCGGGTGGCAAAACAAATGTAAAGCTAAAACCAATATTAAAACAAGTTTTGGAAGAATTGAATACAAAAGGTAATTAATAAGTGAATTCGATGTATATAATTTTTTGTCATTAAATTTAACTTAATCGCTTACCCATTGTTCAATATAAGTTTAGAGAACTTTTTTCCCTAATATGTGAGAAATCGAGCTAATTTTCTTTTATAATTTGTTTTTGCACTCCGTGAATTAAAATTACTGTTTCCTTCAATTCATTTCAGTGAGTAAAATATCTCTTTAATTCCTTAGGGAAAAATAAAATATGTTGTGGGTTCTCTCTTGGCAATTTGTTCACAAACATCACAGTCTGGAAACGAACTATTAATTTTTTTGTGCAAAATGTATTTTTACACATGCACCAATTGAAGTTTGTCACACTTCAAAGACCCAGAAAAACTATGGCTCGATGGTAATCGGAACTGTTAGTACCATCAAAGATCGTTTAACAATTTTGATGTGATAGCATTTCTGTAATAAATATAAAAATTTGATTATAAATAAATAATTAATAAATTTTAGAATCTGTTAAAAATGTACCTAATTTATGCATTGTAGAAGATTAGAAAAGTTGTTTGTTTGCGAACGTCCTAACTCAAGCGCTAACAAATATAAAAGTTTCAAAATTTTTCTGCTCCCATACTGTTAACACCAAAGAATATTTAAACAAATATATAAAACAAAGGCTTTTATTGAAATAAGTAGACATACAAGTATAAGTGATAAGTGGTATAAGTGGAAGAGTAGCCATGAGGCTATAACTTTGCTTTTTGTATGAAACGTTATATACGATAAAGATGATTCTATTTATTTATATATTAAATGACTAAATAGATATCAGTTAATGATAATAATGAGAAATTTACTAGCCCAAGATAAAAAATTAGGTGTATGTTGTATTGGAAAATAAAGTACCTAAATAATCATATTTAATCGAAATTAAATAAAAAAAATTATATCTTTACAGCTTTATCACCTTTTCTTATGGTATTAACAAAGTGATGTGTATCATAGATCATATTGAATCAATAAATTTGATAAACCTGAATATATACCAAATTTAAAGTCGACTTAATAATGACATTTTTCACAGCAAAAAATCCCATAAATAGTTATTTTTGGAGACATATTTTGTAATTGATTATGTTTTGGGATAAATGTAAAGTAATTATTGTTTACAATATAAATTACAAAAGAGGCCTAATAGATTTCCTGAAAATAGCAATCATCCATAAAAATAGAAAAATTAAGTACCTACATTCTGACCCGCTACAGATAGGTGTTCTTTTAAAAACTTTAATCAACAACACTGAGCAAGAAATAAATATTTTTCTTGTTTGTTTTAAAAAAGGCAGTTAGGATTTAATTAAAACAATGAAAATAATATATTTCCCCTCCAAAAAACAGAATAATTTTCTTTGTTGTTTATAAAAAAAATTTTTGTTAACATGGTGGGGGCCTGTAGGCTGCAGCCTATAGGTAAATCAGGCATTGTGTAGAAAATAAATTATAAAATTAAATTTAATAATTATTTATTTAATGTTTGGTTATAACCACATATTGAAGACAAAATCAAGTAGAAAATAAATTATAAAATTAAATTTAATAATTATTTATTTAATGTTTGGTTATAACCACATATTGAAGACAAAATCAACAGAAGACATGTATATTTATATAAATTGATCTAATAGTAATAACATAAAACTTCTAACATTAACGGGTCATTCAATATTTTACTAATTAAAGTTCTAAAAAGATCTTTCGCCTCAAGATACTTTATTAAATTAATCCTATCTTCTCTACGATCTCTGTCTATGTTGTCATTTTATCTTTGTCTTCTGTTCTGTTTCAAAATTATGTAGGATAAGCATGTTTTGGCCAAAAGCTCAACTAACAATTTGGTAGTCAAAAATGGTTCGTCAAGATCCCAAAAGCATTTACAAGAATTCTGCTTGTACCTAATCACTAATTAAAAATTCTACTAATAAAATATTTTTGTTATCTTGTCATACAAGCTCATCATTTTTCTGTATTTCTCACAATTTCCTTGTAAATAAAATTTTTGACAAATGTTTTTAATTGTATTTGTAAAAAGTGCTGTATTATATTGTCGTGGAACGACCGCTTCTGTCTATTGGCCAGTATATTGAATTTGATGCATGCGCAGATTTCATAGGTGCAAACAAAAACACGAGCCGACATATTCTTCTGCACAGTAATGTTTGAGAAATTGTTAGGTTGCAACCTGCAAAATAGTATTAAATATAATATGGTTAAAGTAAATCAGACGATAGTCAAGGTAATCTGACAGTTAGAAAGTATGACATGACATCTATATTTGAGAATTGTCACTTATGCCATGCCAAATCAGTACCTATATAAAAATTTTAATTAATAATTATTTCTGTTTATTGCAGGCCACGGAGTGCAAAAATACCAATATACCTCAGGCTTAAAGTGCCTTTTAATCCCTTGGTATGTAACATACCTTTAACAAAAATAAATCAACACTTACCAATGAAATTCAAATGTTTGCCAAGGTAATCTGACAGCTGTTGGACATGATATATGGTATTTAAGTTTGACATTTCTTGCATATGTTAAATCATGTAAAATAATTTTAAATAATCTAATTATTTTAAATTATGGTATACTTTTAATATAATGTATACAGGGTGATTCAGCCATAATGTCATTAATTTTAACCACATATTCGGAAGGCTTAATAAAGACAGAAATGCAATTGCATATTGAATAATAAATTGAAATACTAAAACTGTGTATTATTTAACATAATAAATTATAAAACGTGAAAACGTTAATAATATTAAAAATGATAAATTGTAATAACCGTACATTCGAAAACAATCATCCCATTCATTGCATTCAATTTGATGACACGATTTTTCCTTTGATAAAAGACCGACAACTTTTTGCTCTACTTTGCATAGAATACGGTCCTACTATAGTTCGTATTAGTCTAGGAGCCAGCTCAAGTTCCGTGTACTAGCTATAAAAATAAACTTTTTGCAGCCATTTAAACATTTAATTTGTTGATAACAATTAAACTGACCACTTTCAGGCTTTGCGACCAAGTTTTTTGGATTCAAGTCAAAATACTTTAGAATAAGTTGTTTGCCGCCGTGGTACTCTGGTTGGCAATGGAACCCTGTCTGGCTCCTAGACTAAAGTACACGTGCAATTTAGAAGGTTATTGACCTCGACACAGGTTGCC
Organism: Anoplophora glabripennis; assembly: GCF_000390285.2. NCBI lineage: Eukaryota > Metazoa > Arthropoda > Insecta > Coleoptera > Cerambycidae > Anoplophora > Anoplophora glabripennis. The sequence goes on along the minus strand of NW_019417012.1, from coordinate 4,421 downwards.
TAGGTCGGAAACACGTACTGAGTTGTTTATTTGTCTCCGTCCGATTGTATTTTTATCTTCTATTACTTACAGTCAATATTTAAATACTACATACATTTCACCCTCTCTTTATAACTTATCTAGTGAGTGTTGGCTTTTTATGTCATTATTTCTGTAATGAAATTGAAATGGTTATGAAAGGAAATTTCAATTATTTGAACTCTTGGAGTTTTGCAACTTCAATATTAAATTTTATTTAAAGTGCTGTTTCACTTTACTAGCTAATTTCTTTGCAGCCATAATAGTCACATTTGGTCAGATAAAAACCCGCACACTATTCGTCAGTTTAGTTTTCAGAGGAAATTCGGTGTCAATGTATGGGCAGGAGTATATGGCAATCGTTTAATTGGGCCGCATTTTCTACCTGAACATCTGAATGGGCCGCGTTACTTTCATTTTTTAGTAGAAGGCTTACAACAAATTAAAAAATTATCACTATGATGTTAATAAATAATGATTTTTGGCAAGTCATGCTCAGACCTCGAGGTTCTTGTTGGGCAACAATAACAATTTAATATGTTGATTGCATAATTATAAAAAATAATTNTTACAGCAAATGTTGTTAAAATATTAAAATTATGATGCTAATAAAAACTGATTTTTGGCAAGGCATGCTCAGACCTCGAGGTTCTTGCTGGGCAACAATAACAATTTAATATGTTGATTGCATAAATAAAAAATAATTTATAGCATTTTAAATTATTATTGGTTGACGTGAGCAAAACCGTTTATTTATTGTCTTTATATGAGCGAAAATATATAAATATGGCAACGTTGCATCTAGGGCGCGTTGTTCATAGGTTCATATCGTAGCCGTGCATAATATTGTGACGTCAGCCGGTCAGTAACAGCCTGAAAAGGGGGTTAAATAATGATTTGAAAATATTTTTTTTCAGCTTAAATATGCATTTAAATTTTTTTTAATCACGCCATCGTATTATACTCATTTTTCTCTATCTTCTCTTAAAATTAATGACATTATGTCTGAATCACCCTGTATAACTTGGGACTAAAGTATTTTTTAATTTTTAATTAAAAGATGCATTCTTTGGGTATCAGCGACTGCTGGCAAAAATTAAAGCGATCATAGTTTTATACTGAATCGTGGACCCATGTTGTTTTAGAGGATGATTTATAGGCTCACATAGAGAACTTTCATGATGAAAATATTTAAAACAATATTTGCCAAATAAAAAATTTAAATAGTGGTGGCCGACCCAGAGATCTTACAAAAGGTGCTTATGCTTATATCTGTAAAATATATTTTTTTCATAATCAACTGAAATTATTCCCTAAAATATTATATGAGTCTCATGTTTCATTGTCAAAAAATTATCACTTTTATTTTTTCAAGCTGCCATTGCTTTGTACCTATGTGATATTGCAATGTGATACTTGAGAAATTGATTTTAAATGCCATTTTATAAACAGGTGAATGTGCCCTAACCGAAAGCCCAACAGCAACACATCTCAAAGTTTGTAGAATTCGGAGCGATCCAGGACCAGTGATGGATCACCAAGTCCCTGTATTTATTAAGGAACTTCCTGAACAACAATGGGATTTAACAACTCAACAAGTAACACCTTATATTGATGGTTTTAACCATGTTGCTCGCATAGCTGCATTATCTGATGTGGAAAATAATTTAGTAAAAGCTTGTGTACAAAATTTGGTATATTATGGTGTGGTTGCGTTAACACCTTTATTTCAATACGGAAATGTATATTGTACAACACCAAAGTTAAAAATGTTAGCACAAGATGTGGAATTGCAGGTAAAAATAAAATTGAATAAAAAATACTGAGAAGATGCGTTTGATATAAATTTTGTTTCTGTTCAACTCGAATTATTATTTGAATTTTTTCTAGAGTAAATGTTTACAGTATGTTGCTAAATCGCAGAGACAGCTACCGACACTAAGAGATGTCTTTCGAATGTATTCAGCTATGACAAGAGGAACTACAGTAAGAGATTTATGTATACGGTTTAATCCACCAAATTTAAGAATAAATGAAAGAAAGTTAGTTCAATTTGGAATTCTCCATGATATTATCAGAAGAGTACATAAGTACCCTATTTTATTTACCGATCAGCCTGACTTACAGAAGAGTCTATCAGGTTCTTCCAGTTTGGATGAAATATGTTGTGCAACTGGAGTTACTACCCAACATTTGGAAGATCAGTTAGAAAGAGATCATAATGTTATTTTACTTTGGAAGTGAAGATAAACATTTATTATTTTTGTATTTAGATGAAATATGTTAATAAAGTAGGAAAATTGTCACAATATACTTTTCAAAATATGTACATACTAATAATCAGCAATACCTATCAATGGTGTTTCAATTTTTGTAATTATTTATTTCCCTTATTGTACCCTTGTATTTGAGTGAGGTGGTGTACTGAATAATAGTTCAGATTATAAATTTAACTCGATAAGTTTCATCTTTTGCAAAAAAAAATTAATTAAAAAATTTTTCATATCTTCAATGCATTAGAAAATTTGTTTTGTCGTATACGTACTGACCAGGTATTCATAGCTGGTTACTGAACTGCAAGCTATAGTCTTTCTGAAGTCAGTTGAAGATGTATAAAAACGCTTACCAATAAAGTTTAATGAGTTTCATGGGCGTCGTTTGGTCACTAGCGACCGAGGCGTTACTGGTGGCCCACCCTGTATTGTATAGAAAATTTCTGTTATATGTTCATTTGGCCAACAACATATTTTAATTATTTATGTCCTCAATTTTCTTTATATAAATTATATTGTCTGCCGAATTCCGTCTCTCATGCTGTCGTCGATATTTTTAAATTTTTGTTTTCGCCTCTTTACACAATGATCCATAACACCTTATTTAAGAACATGAAAAATTGTGGACTCTGAAACTTTAGTTAATACGTGAATTTATAATTTCATTATACGATTTTTCATTTTTTTTTCTTTTTTAAACAATCATAAATATTTAAAATGAGATGCTGACGTTGAACATGTAAATCTTTATTTTTAAATTCTAAATCTGGCGTCAACAACTGGTTCTACTAATTCAGTATTGTCTGGTGGTACTTCGTTTTGTTCCGTTTCAAAAGGTCTCCAAAATGACATGTAATAATATTAGTAAAGTAAATATCCCTCTTATTTCTCCCTTTCAGAATTGTACTATGAATGATTGATAGAAGGTGCCTATAATAAATTAAAATTAGCTGAAAAGCATTAAATTCCGCATTGCTGCACTGCACTGCTAGGCAATTTGTTGACAACTGAAATTTATGGTGGTTCGCCCAGTACGGCTGTGTGTTGCGTTTGCCCGCGCGCACATTCTTCAACTGGGCAACCAGATATGTATGGGTATGGCTAAATAAATATAGGAACAGGTTTTTCAAATAATTCAGTGCCGAGTTGTTGAGTAATGATCGAACTTGGTACATACCTAGGCAGTATGTACCAGGTTTGGTCTTCAATTGAGATCGGAAAGACTATACCAGGGTGGACGTTTGATGCCATTCCTTCATGGGTGACCTGTAGCGATATCTGCTTTATGTTTGGACAATTAGCCTCTTTGGTAGTCTGATGCGATACTGTGATTTTGTATTGCAGTTGCATTTTTTCAGATTCTTTTTTCCGAATTTCGAAACCGGTGAATTTTTTATTTCTGCAGTGCATCGTCGGCGGCTGCCCTGCCGTCAGTATTGGCCTCTTGTGGTGTCTACTGCGGCTCTGGTGTTTGCGGACGGCTGGGAGCTTCGTAAAGAAACTGTCGAAACAAAATTTTGAACAGTTTTGTAGTCTTTAAAAGAAACTCAACTGATGACATTACAAACTACCGCTCTTATTTGGTATTTGTCGAAATTCTTTTAAAATCTCAGATAGTATTATATTTTGAAAACGCTTCTCTTCAATTTATAGGCCAGACCAATATGATTTTCGTAATAATTGTTTGTTGTAATATAGTATCAGTATCCAGATTATTGGAAAAGGTTTTGAAAATAATCTGTATACTGAAGTTTGTTCTTTGAAGTAAATTAAAATGTTTAATTTGGACCAAAATAATATCTTCCGGATTGAGAATATTATAATTATATAGCTAATTTCAAATTGACAAAAAATGTACTTCGGAAGCACTTTAGGAACACTTCAGATTAGCAAAGTGTTCCTATTTGTTTTCTCCTGCCCTTGCCCCAGAATAGAAAACTCCTTACTGTAAACCCGGCTACCGTGTACCGGCTAACCTGCGACCGAAGTGGTAGTCGTAGTTTTGTATTGATATTGATTCTTTCACATTTGCCGGGCACAGTTTTTCGATTTCATTGAAAAGAACAGGGTGTTTCAATTATTTTTTAAAATATTTGTACGCAACTATGTCGAATGTTTGTAACGCTATAA
>NW_019417011.1:401144-412058 GCF_000390285.2 Anoplophora glabripennis | reverse complement strand
TATGTTAATTGCTTTTTTAGGAGGAAACATATTGGACATAAAGTGAAATAATCAAGAATCTTTACCAAAGATTAATACACTAACTTTTTAAATAATTTTTCTAATGGCGTCTATTTAAATATAAAGTAGGAACATTTGGAATAGCAGGGGCACCCAGATGGAATATCAAATATTACCTACACTAAAACGCATATATCACACGAGACAGTGAATTATTTGGAATTTTATAAAAAAATATCTAACGCTACGACCAAAACAACAGGTAAAGTCAGCTCACCTATTCTTGGCAATGCGAGATGGGAAAGAAGGTCACGAACTAGGTAGTGGGTAGATAGGAAGTTAACCCAGTAAAATAGCACTTTACCGGATCCCTCAACTTATACCGGACACGCATTCCGAAGTTCTGCCACTATTCTGGCAAACTAAGGAATACATATTTTAGGTCTTAAAAGGCACGGTGGGTGGCGTTCGTCCTCTGTAACTGAGGGATATATCAAAGACTGTGTGGAAAATAGAAATCAATTTTGAAACAAGACCTTCTCGAGGAAATTCTACAGTGACAGAAAGTGATATCGCAGCCCAGAGTGTGCAGCAACTATTGCCTCATCAGAAGAGAACGTTGTTTTAAACCCGAATTCTATTTTTTCAATAAGTTTTAATAATTGTTCAAATTATAATTTTAATTTTGTCTTTAAAAAAATTCTACATTTATTAAATTACTTACCGCCTCCTGATCGGTAAGTAATTTGTAAACGTCACTTACAAATGTATCAACAGACTCAGTAAAGGTGGCAAGTTACCGGAGCGTGTGAAAAATATTGTTACAACTCGAGTAAAGTCTAAACTTATTTAACTGTCTTGTTTGTAAATTATGATTTCTAAATTCATTTGCACCTTCGTGGTACATCAATGATGTTAGACCATGTTGATCAATTTTTAGATATTAATCATTTTCAGAATTAGTAAGAACTAAAATAAATTAAACGAAACTAATAACCAATTAAATATACAATTAGCAAAGTATATAGATTTCAATTTCAAAATAAATCATTCCTGAAACATTTTAAATATTTATATTTTTTTAATTTTGAGTTTATTAGGACTTTTTTAAATTTTCTTCCCATGAAGTTTGTGCTCTTATTTTTGCTACGTCCTGTATATATTATCTGTGGTATATTTTTTTCTCTGTTTATTTAGCACCTATGAAAAAATTTAAAAATTCAAATTCTTGCTCCGACATGATCAGTCGAAGGTAATTTTTTATTAAACTAGTTTGACTAACTAAAAATCTCAGGTTGAAAAATTAGACAAATAAAAATATATTAAATATACTTTACTGTATCACGAGGAAGTTGTTAACATTATCATTATCAAATCTGGGAGAAAAGTTCAATTTTAAATAAAACTGTTGAAATTAATTAAAAAGGAAACGTCATTATTTATTCTAAAAACGAAAACATATTGATTTTTTCGAAACATCTTATGCGTAATCCTTGGAAGTGTAATTTTCATATTTTTTATTTGTCCTTATATGATACACAGACATCTATATATTTAAATTAAGAATTTCCTACAGTACATAAATAGCGTGACATTAGACATGGTTTAATAGCAAGAAACAGCTGTGACGTTTATTGTTATGACCCTAGTCGGAAAATTATCGTCTCAATAGGACTTTTATTGTCGTGTTTTGTGGTTTTGCCTTGCCATAGAATACTAAATAGTGGTTATAGACGCCTAAAAATCCCCTTTGTCCTGAAAATTATAGAGGAAGGGTCCAACGCAATGTGAATTATTTACTAATCGATTATTAATAACACGTATGCTATGCAGTACGACAATAGAATATTAAGTGTGTACAGGTATAATATTCCTAATATATGCTGATAAGTAATAAATCATACTTACTACAAAAATTACCTATAGGAAAGAATTTCACTGATCTTGTTAAACAATGATTTATAACAAAATTTACTTTTATGAAGAGGAATTTTTTTAAAGAAATATTTTAATTTGTAGAAATCGAACAAATACCAACGTTAGCACTTTACTAAACTATTTTTTATAGGAAGAAACGAAATTTTATTTTAATATTTTAAAACTGAGATATGCCTTTATTTTCTTTTCGTTAATAATTAATTTTATAAGAATGTAATTACTTAATATTATGTACAGGTTGTCCCAAACTCGAGGCCTCAATGAGATTACAGGGTAATGAAAAATGTTACTAAAAATTTGAAGTATGGAATTCTAGTGGCATGTATTCAAGTGCATTTTGCACCAAAAATTAAATTTTTAGATATTTCGAAATTGTGTTGATCATGAAAATTAACAAAGGAGTAGGAGGCCGTTGAAAGATTTCATACAAGGCTGGCTATGACATTGTTAAAGATGTAACGGGACGCGTAGTCATTTATTTATTAGTTCTCGGAACGATGGGCCAAGTACAATATTCCAGTCGACACAAATTATTGAAAGTTGAGGGCTTCAAGTAGGTAACGTCGCCAAGACCGTCCTTCGGGGAAGGCCACTCGAAATTTAGCAATGTTTTTGATAAGTTTACTTAAACTGTCGGGGCCATGTGTTAAGCGTCTAGTACAAAAGAGAAACCGATATTTTTAATAGGTAACGCGCGAAACCGCGAGAAGAGCGAAGGGATTCCAAGTAGAATCAAATTAAAAAAATTGTAAATTGATAGTAATTCGAAAAGAGAGTCATGGCTGTTTTTTTGGCGGATTTTCCAAGCTATTAAAAAGATGTCAAATGACATTGACTAATCCGCCCCGTATTTGCTACACGGAGTCACGAAGGGAAGGCTAGGGTTTAGTTTAGTATCAGAATTCATATATAAATGTAAAGTCCAGTCAATTAGATAATTATTAACCTAATTATACCAGCGTCCCGATATTCAGGTTCTCGCCAATAAGACAAGAACCGAAACTTCTGGACCCAAGAAATGGGCGTGTCAAAGCGAAGTGTGGAATTCGAGAAGGATCTGCAAGAAAGGCAGTTCTTTCTTGGGATTCACAGTCTAATTAACTTTATAGAGTCTCGGGCTAATTAATTAAAGATAAAGTTTTTCCAAATTTTGTATGAAGCTCGTATTCCCTGAATCTCGGTACGCTGTCGCGTTTGAATCAATTCATTAATAATGCTGTTCGAGTCGTTGTGTGTCATTTTGTTTGTTTGTTTGTTTGTTTTGTTTATTGTTAATAAAACACTTCCTGGAAGTTTTGGTGTTTCCTTTTGTTTCTCCAACTTCAGTGTCACCCTGTATAGCCAGCCACTGGATTACATTCCACGTAAGCGATGAATGGTAAGTGCTTGGAAGTAATTCTCTGAACATACAACATTTCTAAGTTCCCACGTATTAATTAAACTGTAATGATAAACTCCCTTTCGAGAATTAAGTAGTAACTCTTTCCAGAATAAAATACATAATTAATTAAAGGGAGATAATTAAAGGAATAACCCCTCAGGTTACAATGATGCAAATTGCCACAAGTCCTTAAAATAGTAATATCAAATACGTATTTATATAGATGTCTTTAATTAATCACAAAGAAAACAAAAACAATAAAAGTAGTACAAAAAACAAGAAGTATTTTACATAGATAACCAAAATTATTGTAACATATTTTCTATATGTCCACCCCCCGTAGCTAAACATAAATCTAACCGACGCGACGCCTAACATCTTTTATAATGGCGTCCCTCAGCATATTAGGAGTAAGCTCTTCACAGGCATTTCGATTTTTTTTCTTTTAAATGTTCTATATTACGTGACATACTTTTATAGACTCTATTCTTAAGGAAACCTCATAAAAAAGGAGATTTACCGGGCCATTTTATGGGTCCATTTATTCCAATCCATTGTTTTCCCCGAAAAGAGTATTTAAATAATCCTGCACAATAAACGCTTTATGAGATGGGGCTCCATCGTGCTGAAACCACAAACTCAAAGGGATGTTTTCGAGAAGTGCTAGCAGTTCTTCTTGCAAGAAACGCAAGTATTCTATACTATCCAACACACCTTCATAAATGTATGGTCCTATCAGATGACATCCAATGACGCCACACCACACATCCACACCAAAATGTCTTGATTTTGTAAAGGATGAACAAAGTGTGAATTCTCAGTGAACCAATAATGTTCAGTTTTTGTATTTGGCAAACCAGTACTTACAATGCGGCTTTCATACGTCCAAAGAATATGATGAAATCTTCGTCGATTAGAATTTTCAGCCGCTACCGTGATTTGTGCAAGGAAACTCAATCTTCTTTCTGGTTGAATTTCAGATAAATATTCCAAGATATGTATTTTAAAATCGTGGTAACCATTAACTTTTAATAGCCGGTGAATCGAAGATGTTTTCAAATTTAACTCGCAACTAGCTTGCCTTATTGAGTTTCGCGGGTGGTTCTCAAAATATTGTACCACTTATGCAGTAGTATAGTCATCATGAACCCTTTTTCTTATTGATGAATCGAAAAGGCATTTTCATTTTGTCGTAGGTTCCTTTCTAGCCTGACAAACATTTAAGAGGGCACGAACGTAACGTTTAGGAAATATTTCCCTATACAACTGAACTGCTCTTCTAAAATTTTTCTGGGATTCTCCATAGATTAATAACATATCAACTTTTTCTGCGTATGATAGCATTGTTACAAATAATCGAAAAAACACTGAAAACTGCTAACTACCCTGTATGTAAACCCTTGGAAGCGCTAAGCAATACTCGTTTTACACTTTGATGTCAAGTAAACATAATAATGTAACTCGATCATTTATTTTCCAGAGAATGTCCGATCAAGTTATGACTAATGCAACTTTGACGTTCTAATTATTGTTTTTACTTCTGACCATAAGTTTTTAATGAAAATAGATAGAGAATTTTTTTTAAATAAAAGTTTGTCGGAAAGATATGTTTCTTTTAAATATGGAAAAATACAGGTATGTTCCTCGAAAAAAAATTCATGAGTAGCACAATTTTCGAAACATCTAAAACTTTAATTTTTGGTGCAAAATTCACTTGAATCCATGCCGCTTGAACTCCATACTTCAGATTTTCAGTACCCTGTAATATCGTTGGGCTGTCGAGTTTAGAACACCCTGCACATAAATACCATCACTTAAATATTTCAAATGATTTAGTTATTGATTGTATAGTATTTTAGTTATATTATACTGAACAAAACACATTTCTATTATTAAATACGGGTTTATATTTGAAAATCTTATACGAAAATGATTCAATTAATGGTACGTGAAATTGAGTGTCAGCATACTTAAAAAAAAATGTAAATTATTAACATACGCACGTTAAAGTTAAACGCAAATACACAACATAAAGTTACAAGTAAATGCGGATCACTTCAAATTGTATTCCATATAAAATTTATTTGTTATAACAAATAATAAAAGTTTAAGTAAGTATATTTCCTCCAGAATTTAGAAACTAAATCATCTATGCTTTATTATTAAAAATATTTCCTCATGCTACTCACCACTGGAAGATCACTTTACTTCAGTTCCTAAACCTGAATATGAAATAAAAATTAAAGAAGTACATTAATACATGAATATCGTAGTTTATAATTATTTACTTAATTACGCCACCCTACAGTATAAATACCAATTACGGTGTGGGGAGAAACAAATTTCAAAGAAAAAATTCAAAATCTAATATCTAACAGTAATACCGCAAAAAACTAATAGAAAGAATATAATCTAAGAAAAATTGGTTTTAATACCTCCAATGCTGCAATGAAATATATGAAGTTAATTCTGCACAGAGGAGATATATGTTTCATAAATAAAATACCTACAAAGGTGAAAATTAAAATAGATAAACTGTTTGTATACTAGGCGGTATCTGTTTGGGTGTATCGTATATCCACGGAGATTTTTGGCTTTTTGGCTTTCAAATATCACTAGAAATGAAAATTTTTCTATGCGCATAAAAAAAAACATGGGCTTAACTTTTGGCGCACAATGTGTTAAAAAAAATAGAAAAATGTCATATTTTTCTTCCTATTTAATTATGTATCTTTTCAAGAGTTGATTTTAGGCGAAAATGAAAAAGGAAAAAAATATTTGTAATTAAATTTTTTACTAATCGTGACTAGTTACAAATCGAATGAATCATGATTATTATGGTAAAAATCGAAAAAATCGCAAAAATGGGGTTAAAAACAATACTTTTTAGGGAATTTTTTGGGGTATTTAAATTGGGTATAGGACCTTTATACTTGGCTCAAGAAAACTTCATATTATGTAGAATTATCACACCAAATTTCATCAAAATCGGTTCGATAGATTTTACATAAAAATTTTGCAATCAAGATTTTGAAAAAAAAAATTGCAAATTTTCAAAATTTTGCACAGCAAAAACCAAGGAACTTAGATATTTGAAAATTTAATCACATATAGAAGGGCTCTCAAGCTTTCAAACCTTTTTTGAAAAATTCGAATCCGTCGATTAGGAGAGCTCTGGCGTTGGTTTAAACATAATAAATAGAATAATTTTGTGAATAATCAATCAAATCAAATTTTTTAAAGCAGCTTTTAAAAGTTCTTGGAAAGGCGCTTCTTAAAAAAAACAGATCGATTGATCAATTAGTTACGTAGTTATAGCCGATACAATTTCGAGTAGACCGAAGCGGCGGCGCTCTCTGCTTCCCCCACTACCACCACCCGTACGATTTTATTGAATTTCTCGCTTGCATAAATAACTTTAAACACGTTTTAAAGTAGGTTGCCAATGAAGAAAAGTATTGTAATCTTAGACCTGGTAAGTACTCGGAATACCAAAGGTATTTTTCGAAAAATTAGCCCGGATGTCCCAGTACATTTAGTGTAAATGACGGCTATAACTACGTAACTAATTGATCAATCGATCTGTTTTTTTTTAAAGAAGCGTCTTTCCAAGAACTTTTAAAACCTGCTTTAAAAAATTTGATTTGATTGAATATTCACAAAGTTCTAATTGTTTATAAGTACAAAAATTCGACCAATGTTTAAACAAGCGCCAGAGCTCTCCTAATTGACGGATTCGAATTTTTCAAAAAAAGTTTGAAAGCCTGAGAGCCCTTCTATATGTGATTAAATTTTCAAGTATCTAAGGGCCTTGGTTTTTGCTGTGCAAAATTTTGAAAATTTGCAATTTTTTTTTAATCTGGATTGCAAAATTATTATGCAAAATCTATCGAACCGATTTTGATGAAATTTGGTGTGATGATTCTACATAACATGAAGTTTTCTTGAGCCAAGTATAAAGGTCCTACACCCAATTTAAATACACCAAAAAAATTCCCTAAAAAGTATTGTTTTTTAACCCCATTTTTGTGATTTTTTCGATTTTTACCATAATAATCATGATTCATTCGATTTGTAACCAGTCATGTATTGTAAAAAATTTAATTACAAACATTTTTTTCCTCTTCCATTTTCGCCTAAAATCAACTCTTAAAAAGATACATAATTAAATAGGAAGAAAAATATGACATTTTTCCAATTTTTTTAACATATTGTGCCGCCAAAAGTTAAGCCCACGTTTTTTTTATGCGCATAGAAAAATTTTCATTTCTAGTGATATTTGAAAGCCAAAAAGCCAAAAATCTCCGTGGATATACGATTCACCCAAATATGGCTTTTTGAAACAGATACTGTCTGGACTATTGTCCGTGGTAAGGTAAATAAAAAGCACTAAAATAATGCGTGACTTTAGGTGTGTGAAAATGTAACATATTTAAAATATTTATAGGGGCATTTATGAGATGAGATCATGAATAAATTTTTATAAAAACAGGGAAGAAATTTTTCGCCGATCTCGTATTTAGCAGTTCCTGTTGTGGAATACCAACAGTCGGGTATACCCTATCTAATTTGAAAGATACACTGTATAGAAAATGTACTCAAATTTCACTCAATTTTACTCAATAATGTATCAGTTTCTGTCCACACCCGATTAAGTGAAATTTTCACTCTATTGGTATGAGTACAATTGAGCGGAACTATTGCATGAGAAATGAGCGAGTTTTACTCAAATCCGAGTTACTACTAATTATCAATTGAGTGACTTTTGACTCTATTCTGAGTATATAAAACCTATTTAGAGTTGACTTTTTCTCTAATATGATTTAAATTTAATATTGAGTGCACAAATAAATCGCTCATAAATGATTAATTAGGATATACAGTGTTGAAATTAATTAGACGATATACAACGTGTTCCAAATGATGAACTCTGAACAAATATATATTTTTTCAATGTTAACTTAAATTTCATTATCATAAACTACTAAACAGTCATGATGGTTTCAACACAGAAAATATAATTACAAACGAGTAAAATGAACAAAATGCCCAATATTGAGTGAAAATGTAGTACTCAATAATTTCACTCAATGGATTCACTTCGAACCTTTATTGCTTTCACTCACACCGATTTTTTACAGTGTAGATATTTGAAATTACGTCACTACACTTGCGATTACTGCATTAAAATGTTTATTATATCATCATCATATTATATCATTCGAAATGATATCCAGTTTGGACTTAACAAAAGAATGATATAGTAAACTTAAAGTTGAGTATCATCAAAACCCATTGAACTTCGAATAACAAAGCCCAAGCTTCTGTATAGAGATAAAACAATATTACCAACGTGCTTGTTAAATGTTAATTTAGAGTCAAACATAACTCTTCGGCCTTTGCACACAACTACCCAATATTAAAACAATATTATTTATCTTGTAATCGAGGTGAATGGAAACTTATCTCTTTCTAAAAGACAAAATATTGCATATGTTAGAGGCAGCTTATTCAGGCAATACTTCATTAATTTTATTAAAAGAAGATTGAGTAGTTCGCAGTCATAACAATTGTTGACAGAGTAATAGAATTTCATATCATTAACATAGAACAATGAGTAAACGTTAAAATCAACAGTGATGATGTCACTGATAGGTAAGAAAAAATAAATACAGTGGCTTAAGCATTGACCGTTGAAGTACACCAGATGAAGCCAGAAACAGATCGAACTTAATATTGATATTGATATTCAAAATATTGCTTACTGTTTGATAGAGAGGAAATTAAAAGTAAAATGTTTTCAGTTCTCGAAAATGAATACCATGATCGAGCCTGTCAAAGGCCTTGAAAAAATCTGTGTATATCGCATTACCCTGATTATTAATTGCCGCAGAATGAAATTGTACACATGTAAATAAATTTGTAAGTATTGACCATTCTTCAACAAAACCATGCTGAAATATATTTATTTGTCCAAATATAGTTATTTGTTATATTTGTATATTATAATATAACTCGTCGTATAAGCAAATTTCAAAAGCTTTAACAGAATAGCAAATACGTAATTTTAATAGGATGGCATGTTTCAACATATTTTCATTCCCCTTTTTAAAAATATGACATATCCTACTACAAAAATAGATCGCATTGCGACGGAAACAACACAGTAAGTGATTCGTGTTTGTCTACTCCTACAAGCATATCCCAAAAAAATTATAATAACTTTAATCTTTGTTCTGATTTAAAATCATCAATTATTTGTCATCACACTGTAATGAAGCATTATTATTTTCCGATTTGTGTAAGGCCGCTGGCCAGTTATTTATTTAATTAGTTTAATTGGGTGAGAGCAATTAACCGCGAGTCGAGCCGAAACCGTCCGCTGCCCCACTCTGTCGAGGGCCGCGCGCATAGTCCCACCACGACTCCTGCCTAGTCAAGGGGGGATTGGGACAATAAAACCACCGTTCCTGCACGAAGATCCTCAGTTCGCTGCCAGAACTCGAAGAACTCCAACGCCAACCTGAGGACCACCCCGAGGACCTGAACACCGACCAGAGACCGCCACCCGACCCAAGGAGTTCGCTGCCAGAACTCGAAGAACTCCAACGCCAACCCGAGGACCACCCCGAGGACCTGAACACCGACCAGAGACCGCCACCCGACCCAAGGAGTTCGCTGCCAGAACTCGAAGAACTCCAACGCCAACCCGAGGACCACCCCGAGGACCTGAACACCGACCAGAGACCGCCACCCGACCCAAGGAGTTCGCTGCCAGAACTCGAAGAACTCCAACGCCAACCCGAGGACCACCCCGAGGACCTGAACACCGACCAGAGACCGCCACCCGACCCAAGGAGTTCGCTGCCAGAACTCGAAGAACTCCAACGCCAACCCGAGGACCACCCCGAGGACCTGAACACCGACCAGAGACCGCCACCCGACCCAAGGAGTTCGCTGCCAGAACTCGAAGAACTCCAACGCCAACCCGAGGACCACCCCGAGGACCTGAACACCGACCAGAGACCGCCACCCGACCCAAGGAGTTCGCTGCCAGAACTCGAAGAACTCCAACGCCAACCCGAGGACCACCCCGAGGACCTGAACACCGACCAGAGACCGCCACCCGACCCAAGGAGTTCGCTGCCAGAACTCGAAGAACTCCAACGCCAACCCGAGGACCACCCCGAGGACCTGAACACCGACCAGAGACCGCCACCCGACCCAAGGAGTTCGCTGCCAGAACTCGAAGAACTCCAACGCCAACCCGAGGACCACCCCGAGGACCTGAACACCGACCAGAGACCGCCACCCGACCCAAGGAGTTCGCTGCCAGAACTCGAAGAACTCCAACGCCAACCCGAGGACCACCCCGAGGACCTGAACACCGACCAGAGACCGCCACCCGACCCAAGGAGTTCGCTGCCAGAACTCGAAGAACTCCAACGCCAACCCGAGGACCACCCCGAGGACCTGAACACCGACCAGAGACCGCCACCCGACCCAAGGAGTTCGCTGCCAGAACTCGAAGAACTCCAACGCCAACCTGAGGACCACCCCGAGGACCTGAACACCGACCAGAGACCGCCACCCGA
>NW_019417011.1:342666-396146 GCF_000390285.2 Anoplophora glabripennis | reverse complement strand
CTCTGATTCATTTTGTTAATTTTTTCATGAAATCTTTTGAAGTTGTATATTTACTGACCAGCCGCTTTTTAGAAAATCCATATATGTACTGGGTGTTCCATAAAATTGATCCATATCTGAAACGGTAAATTTTTATCTTTTTCACTTTTAACTTTGTCTTTATTTACTAGAGTCTTTGAATGAAAAATTGTATATTTATTAACCAGGTGTCTTTTTGAATCTTTATACTGGATGTTCCACAAAACTGATCCAATTACCAACAGAACGAAACTTTCCTTAGGTATATTTGTTTCCATTTCTACAGTTTGTACTGAAGTCTGCAATATTTTTATGAAAAATCTTATTCCCTACTAACCACATGTTTTTTGCAATTTATGTACTGGGTGTTTCATAAAACTGACACAGGTGGACTAGGTTTTTCCTTTTTCATTTAACCAGATGCCTTTTTTGGAAGTTTGGAAGAAACTTTTCTTAGTCTTTCCCCGAGCGGGGCCTACTCTTTTTTGAAAAACGTTCTCATTAAACTTTTATATACGGGGTGTTTAAAAACTAAAGTACAGGGTGTTTCAAAAAATGTTATATTTACTAACCAGCGAGGAGAGCACCGCGGAGCGGTGCTCGGGCCGCGCGCAGCGCGGCTCGAGGGCCGAAGGCCCGAGAGAAAGGTCAAACTTCGCGTCAGCGAAGTTTGCCTACCTTTCTAGTCATTATCATAAACTACTAAACAGTCATGATGGTTTCAACACAGAAAATATAATTACAAACGAGTAAAATGAACAAAATGCCCAATATTGAGTGAAAATGTAGTACTCAATAATTTCACTCAATGGATTCACTTCGAACCTTTATTGCTTTCACTCACACCGATTTTTTACAGTGTAGATATTTGAAATTACGGCACTACACTTGCGATTACTGCATTCAAATGTTTATTATATCATCATCATATTATATCATTCGAAATGATATCCAGTTTGGACTTAACAAAAGAATGATATAGTAAACTTACAGTTGAGTATCATCAAAACCCATTGAACTTCGAATAACAAAGCTCAACCTTCTGTACAGAGATAAAACAATATTACCAACGTGCTTGTTAAATGTTAATTTAGAGTCAAACAGAACCCTTCGGCCTTTGCACACAACTACCCAATATTAAAACAACATTATTTATCTTGTAATCGAAGTGAATGGGAACTTATCTCTTTCTAAAAGACAAAATATTGCTTATGTTAGTCGCAGCTTATTCAGGCAATACTTCATTAATTTTATTAAAAGCAGATTGAGTAGTTCGCAGTCATAACAATTATTGACAGAGTGATAGAATTTCATATCATTAACATAGAACAATGAGTAAACGTTAAAATCAACAGTGATGATATCACTGATAGGTAAGAAAAAATAAATACAGTGGCTCAAGTTGAAATACACCAGATGAAGCCAGAAACAGATCGGACTTAATATTGATATTGATATTCATATTGCTTTTTGTTTGATAGGGAGGAAGTTAAAAGTAAAATTAAAATATCTGAAAAGTCAAATGTTTTCAGTTCTCGAAAGTGAATACCATAATCGAGCCTGTCAAACACCTTGAAAAAATCTGTGTATATCGCATCACCCTGATTACCAATTGCCGTAGAATGAAATAGTATGCATGTAAATAAATTTGTAAGTATTGACAATGCTTCAACAAAACTATGCTGAAATATATTTATTTGTTCAAATATAATTATTTGTTGTATATATATAATATAACTCTTCGTATAAACAAATTTCAAAACTTTTAACAGCAAATACGTAATTTTAATAGGACGGCAATTTTCAACATATTTTTATTTCCCTTTTTAAAAATAAGACATACCCTAGACAGTTTTACTACAAAAAATAGATCGCATTGCGACGGAACCAACACAGTATAAAATTGAGTTTTATATTCTACACTAACTGATTCGTGTTTGTCTACTCCTACAAGCATATCCCAAAAAAATTATAATAACTTTAATCTTTGTTCTGATTTAAAATCATCAATTATTTGTCATCACACGTGTTAGTGTTATTTAGATGCCATGCAATATTAAAAAATTTCTTGTCGGAGTGAAGTGACACCAAATAAAATCTGCACCTGTTTTTTGTTTTGCTAAAATGGTATTTATAGACTGCTATCCACAGTAGAGATAACATATCTGTTCAATGCCTTCTAAAAGTTTTTCAGTCAGTCATTGTAGAAATGTTCGTTCTCTTATAGAAGCGAATTTAGTGCTTATAATTTAATATTCACGTTTCGCAGTGTATCAGAGTACAAAACATTACTACGAGTCGCATCTGGTAAAAATTAATGAATGTTATGACTATTATAAACAGAATACATAATTTTTAATGCTCACTTCTTAGATAGAACTTTTACCATTGTAGCAGTTCTGACTTTAATCATCACAGTTTATTTGAATGTTGTGAATTGTTATTGAATTTTTCTTAAGTCTATATACATAAAACGGAAGCTATGTCGGTATCGATAAAATAAAACTTTCCATCTCTTAAGTGAAGGTAACCATGAAATCTTCTTCCGTCATAAAACCAAATGGCTAACCAAAAAAATGTGTCGGCCATATTTTAATGAAGGCAGAAGTTTTGATGATTACCTTCTCTTAACGTTTTAATTTATCTTTACTTGCGTTTTACAGTAGAATAACGTTGAAAAAGATTGTATAGTCGAAATATTCACAAATTTTGCGAAAAAATTGTTCTTATCCATTGACTTAAACCCACAACTCTCAAAACTTTAGTACCTTTATTACATACCCATTAATAAAAATGTTTCTTTTAATTAAAAGGCGCTTTAGTTCCGAAATATTATCAAATAACTTACTTTATACTGAGTGCCTACTAAAAGATGTAACAGAGTAACTGTTTTGGGTAAAATTTTGCATCCTAAAATGTTACGGGCCTGCAAAATTTTCTCTTTTTAAGATATTTCAGTGAAAATTTGAATAAGTAGATTTTTGTGGGAGTCGAATATAAATAACGAGCGTTCAAATAAAAACGTGGTCAAGTTGGTTCTGAAAATTTGGACGTAGGGCGTAGCGTATAGCAAATGAACTTAAACGTCATCTGTCAATCAATTTGAATATTTTCGTTTTAAAAAGCGTTTAAAATGGTGTTTTCTCAAGAACAAAAAGTGTTTATCATAGAGTCCTACTTTAGAAATGGACGAAATATTGATGGAATATGGAAGTATTCTATTGAGGAATGTTTCATAGAATTTCAAAATCAATTTCCAGGCGTTGTTGAGTACAAAATTTTTCAAAGTGCAGTTCAGCGTTGTGTTAATGTTTTTCGTGAAACGGGCAGTGTAACAAGAAAAGAAGGGAGCGGCCGACCTAAAAAGCGGACTGAAGAATTAAAACAAAATGTCCAACAAATAATGGAAAATGCGCCAAGAACTTCTGTACGTGTTTTATCACAAATGGTGGGAGTATCAGTCGGTACCTGCCACACAGTGTTAAAAAAAGATTTGCGTTTGTTCTCCTATCGTTTAACTTGTCGGCAAGAACTTCATGAAGTTGATTTTCCGCAACGGGCTGTATTTTGTGAATGGTTTTTAAACAACTACGGTGAACTTCATAATATCACCTTTTTTTCTGATGAAGCCTGGTTTCATTTAAGTGGTTACGTAAACTCACAGAATATCAGAATGTGGTCCAGATAACTTTTTTGTCGAGGGCCCTCTACACGCTCAAAAAATTGGAGTTTGGTGTGCTCTCAAGCGAAGGAGGATTTATGGACCTATTTTTTTTAATGGTACTCTTACTAGGCAAATGTATAGAGAAGAAATTATTACTCCTTTTGTTAACCAGCTGGAAGAAAACGAAATTACAAACTTTTACTTTCAACAAGATGGCGCAAGGGCACATACGGCAGGCGAGACGATGAATATGTTGAGGGAAGTTTTCCAAAATCGACTAATAAGTCTCAATGCTGAACATGAATTTCCACCGAGGTCATGTGATATTACGCCGGGTGATTTCTTTTTGTGGCCTTACCTTAAAAACACTATTTTTGAACTGCCTATTCCTGATTTAAACCATCTGCAGGCTCGACTTATAGACAAGATTCGTGAAATTAACAATACCCCGAGCATCTTAGAAAATGTCTTTAATTCTTTGAGGAACAGGTGTGAAAAGTGCTTGGAACAAGGAGGGGGACACTTTCAGCAGCTGGTTTAATTTATTGTTATAACAAGGAGGGGGACACTTTCCGCAGCTCCTTTAATTGTTTGTTATTGTTATCACGATTATTCTTTAAAATAAAGTTGTATAGTCATTAACGTTATTGAAACTGACAGCTGCTATACAGCTCGTTGAGAAATGAGGTTAAGTTGGTCGCTATAAGCTACTCCCTACGTCCAATGTGTCAGAGCCAACTTCGACCACGTTTTTATTTGAACGCTCGTTATAAAAAACCCCTATACTAAATTTTATTAAAATATTTTAGTTATCTGGAAAAAATAAAATAAAAAAGTTCGTAGAAGTAAAATTGTACTACAATAAAATTGAAACTCTATTTGAAACATGTTACATTCTTTACTAAACACTCAGTATATTATTTATACTGTTTTGCATACGTGAGAAATGTAAATCTAGGTGTGATGTTATAATTCTGTCCGTTCTTTTTTGCTAAAAGGATTAAAAGTAAATTTATTCCCTTAACATTGTATTTTTAATCCAGAGAGAACAAAATAGCATATTTATTTTATGCCAAAGGATCAAAGTCCACTTTGTTCCCGAGGTGTACACCCTATTTTTAGCACTTCGTGTCCTAAAATAATCAAAATTTTGGTGTACTAATTTGACATAAACGAATCTGCACGCTGAAAATGAGGATTGACATAATTTTTCTTAAAATGGTATCAAACGCGAATTGCGTCAAACTTTCGTCCAAGATGAACTAAAAATTTTAGGAAACAATTTCACAATTGTAAAAATAATCATAATATAGATGTCTCCCTTTTGGAACAATTGAGAAAATTTTGGCATTCCTTTGAACATCCTTAGTAACTGTACATTTGTTTTTATAAGAGGAACTGAAAGTAAATTTAATCCCTGGAGCGTTAAAAGTGATACTTCATCCTCTGAAATTAGGAACTGAAGAAGTACTTTTTGTCCACTGAGTGCAAAAAGACCAATCTGATATCGAAAATATAAGGTTCAACGGCTACATCATTCGTTTAGTAAATAATTAAACAAGGTTAGGCCTGTGCGTGTCAAGTCTACATTAATAAAATATAAGAGTACATTTCCGATATGATTAACTGTTGTATCATGAAACAGGATTCACGGTATGATATTTATTTCTTTTATTTATACAAGGTGCGTTCCAAAATAAACAGGACTTTTCAAAAATAGGTATTTCTAGTGAGGCCATCTATTGGCAATTACATACGTGAGAAAGGTAGATCGTTCGGTCCTATCTTCCACATAATTCGATCTAGTGAACTGAAAATGTGTTTCTGGGGATATTAAATGCTCGAAAATTAATAACTCCAGAGCATTTAACATCCCCAGAAACCCAACATTACAAAGTTTTAGTTCATTCGGTCGATTTTTGTGGAAGATAGGACCGAAACTAGATTCTAAAAAATTATTTTCAACGCCCTGTTTTGAAAACGGAAAAAGAAACGCCCATAGTTCATAGGAACAAATTCTAATATTTTTTGAAATTCTATCAGGCCCTGAATTTATGCTAGTGTTTTTCAAAACATCTGTATATTAATAGCTAATATTTGTAACGTATTTTGATGACGGTCGGTTCGGACATTACTGGTGGATGCCCCGGTAGACTACCAACTCTAAACGGAATGTTAATTCACGGAAAAAGAAACGCCCATAGTTCATAGGAACAAATTCTAATATTTTTTGAAATTCTATCAGGCCCTGAATTTATGCTAGTGTTTTTCAAAACATTTGGCAGCCGGCGGTGGTGAGTGACGTCACAGGAACGTACTCCGAATTATACTGTTTATGTTCGATTAGTCTCGGGCACCAGTTTCCCTATCTTTTATGTAGGGGAAACTTCACGTGAATCTTACCCTCGGTTTAGAGTAAGTACTCAGGTATATTTCTTTTACTTTTAATCATAGTAGTTCTTTGAGTTCTGACAACGAACTGCCTATTTTCGGCCAGGAAAACTGGTTTTATTGTCTCAATCCCCCCTTGATTAGCAGGAGTCGTGGTGGGATATTGCGCGCGGCACTCGTCAGAGTGGGGCAAACGGACGGTTTTAATCGACGCGCGGATAATTGTTCTTAACCAATTAAGCTAATTAAGAAAACAAATGGAAAAAACCTCGCATAAAACTGGAAACTGAAACNATTTTGTGGAAGATAGGACCGAAACTAGATTCTAAAAAATTATTTTCAACGCCCTGTTTTGAAAACGGAAAAAGAAACGCCCATAGTTCATAGGAACAAATTCTAATATTTTTTGAAATTCTATCAGGCCCTGAATTTATGCTAGTGTTTTTCAAAACATCCTGTATATTAATAGCTAATATTTGTAACGTATTTTGATGACGGTCGGTTCGGACATTACTGGTGGATGCCCCGGTAGACTACCAACTCTAAACGGAATGTTAATTCACAATTTGAATTATAATTTACAATATTTATAGGCGTCACTGACGTCCCTGCTTGGGCGCCTAATTTTGTGACAACACTTGACTACTATCTGTTTTATCGGACGCGGTGTTCGGCAGCCGGTGGTGGTGAGTGACGTCACAGGAACGTACTCCGAATTATACTGTTTTTGTTCGATTAGTCTCGGGCACCAGTTTCCCTATCTTTTACGTAGGGGAAACTTCACGTGAATCTTACCCTCGGTTTAGAGTAAGTACTCAGGTATATTTCTTTTACTTTTAATCAAAGTAGTTCTTTGAGTTCTGACAACGAACTGCCTCTTTTCGGCCAGGAAAACTGGTTTTATTGTCTCAATCCCCCCCTTGATTAGCAGGAGTCGTGGTGGGATATTGCGCGCGGCACTCGTCAGAGTGGGGCAAACGGTCGGTTTTAATCGACGCGCGGATAATTGTTCTTAACCAATTAAGCTAATTAAGAAAACAAATGGAAAAAGCCTCGCATAAAACTGGAAACTGAAACTGGTTCATTACATATTAATAATATGTGTTTTGATTTAAATTTTTACTGAAACGATTCAATTGATGAATCAAGTTTGTAGCGATGATTGTTTATCTCGTGGCAGAGTTTATGAGTGGTATACGTTTAAAAATCGTTCGTGTGGACATGTATGATGAGCAACATGTTGGTCAACCAAAATCTGTAATCACATTTTCCATCAAAACCGTGCTCATTTATTAAAGATCAGTCAAAATCTTCATTGAAATTAATGGAATTGGAATTGAGCATCTCAAAAACATAAAATTACCGCATTTGGGCTACCGAAAAGTGTGAGCAGGATTTATTAAGCATTAAGTTGACTGACGTCTAAAAATTGCTCAAAATTCAACATTCGAATGACATCATCAAGGAGGCTAAAAAGGACAAAAATTTCAGTTACAACATTGTGACTGGCGATGCCACGTGATGTTTTCAATAAGATCCAGAAACCAAGGCCAGTGTCGAGTGGACGGTGCTAGACGAGTCATAACCCAAAAAATCGCGTTTGAAGAAGTAAAAAGTGAAGAAAATGCTGAATTGCTTTTACGATTCCATGGGCATTGTCCACAAAGAGTTCGTCCCGCCGGTACACACCGTTAATGCACAATTCTCTCTTGGCATTTAGAAGCGTGTGGCGCATCGTAATCGTCGTATCTGGCCAGAGTATCGCGCAGAAGGGAGTTGGCGTTTGTTGCACCATCTCATCGATCGACACTTGTGACCGATCTTTTTAACTAAAAATCGCACTTTAACTGTCGACCACTCCCCGTATTTGCCTGATTCGGCACCATGCAACTTTTACCTTTTCGGAAAAATGCATTTGACAATAAAAAGAAGCCATCCAAAAAGCTTGTACTGACATCCCGAAGGACATCTCGGCCGACGATCTAAAATTCGACATGCTTTTGACTGTGCAAATCATTGTATTGAGTCGGAAAGGAACTGTTTTGAATAAAATAAATTAAGTTTTGACAAAAAAACTATTTGTTGTTCTTATTTTTAAAAAGTCCTGCTTATTTTGAAACGCACCTTGTATATCTGCGTTTCTACATATTATTTTTCTTCATACTTTAGTGACATAGATTTATATTTAGTTATGTGCATATTTCAGTTCTACAGGGTGTCCCGAAATTCATGCAACAAAATTTGGTCACAGATTTTTAAGACAAATTTAGGGGACCCGTATTTTTTATTTTTGCCAACTGGCCCCCTCTTTCGTAGTTACAGCCCCCTGAAGTCCGCCCCTAAGAATAATCTTTTTTTTATATCTCAGAACCCTGTTGTACGAGAATCACTAAATTTGGTACACAGGGGTTTTATGACATGTGGAATCTGATGGTGCTACGTTTGTTGGCAAGGAACCCCCTTAAGACAATTTTTTGCGGCCCCCCTTGTCTTTGGAGTCAAAAAAATTTGATAGCATATTTAAATTTCTTAAAAATTATCAGTCAGCTAGAAAGCCATTAAATTTAGAAACTTTTTGTCCCTTTATACTTTTTTCGTAAAACGCAATGTTTTCGAGAAAAATGTCAAAATGTGATCGAATGCATATCGTGATTCGCCATTTTCCTCAAAAACATTGCGTTTTACGAAACAAATATCAAGAGACAAACAATTTCTAAATTCAATGGCTTTGTAGCTAACTAGTAATTTTTAAAAACATCAAATTTGCGACCAAATTTTTCTGGTTCCAAAGACAATGGGGTCCACGAAAAAGTGTCTTAAGGGGGTTTTTCAGCAAAAAGCGTAGCGCTGTGAGATTTCACATGTCATAAAATTCCTGTGTACCAAATTTAGTGATTCTGGTACAACATGATTTTGAGATATAAAAAAGACTTCTTAGAGAGAGAAAAAATACGGGTCCCCTAAATTTGTCTTAAGAATCTATGACCAAATTTTGTTGCATGACACCCTGTACATATAAAGTAAATAATGAATAATTTTTTCTCTATGATACTTTTTCTTTTATTTTGGTATGTAGAACCAAAAAGTTTATTATTCAATTAATTTTCCCCAAAGAAGAAATAGAACTACAAATATTTAAAGATATGCGCAATTTACGTAGAAATACACAGAAACAAGAACTGTTTCTGTCTTACCGACTAATAATTATTCAGAATGTTTGATTTAATCGTTTCGCGAAATTATCTCAGCATTAAATTCAATTTATTCATGTGGTCAATATATTTTTTAGCGATATGAAATCATTTGTAAGCGCATACATAGTAAACAATACTCTGACGATATTAGTTGATATTTATTATTATAGATTTACCCACAACAAACTCGGAATAAAAAAACAGATAAACAAATATAGGTAATTAAACGAGTAATTACGTTTTATAAATATGCATAGCTTATTCTGAAAAAGTAATTACGTCATAAAACACAGAATTACTTGGAATTCAAAATATACAATAACAAAGGAGCAGAGGAAATGTAAGGATACTACTAGACATTTAAAACAAAAATATACGCAATGTATTTTTAAAATTACACGTTTTTTTATTAGCTTTTATGTTTTTCGTTACATTAAAGTTATTAATTTAGTTAATTTTCCTAAATTCTAATCAACGGAAGCTACTACTTTGTGATACTAAATAATGTCCCAAATCTGCAAAGAAGTTTTCTCTTCTTATTCCTAGCTAAGATCACTTGGACAGGCAAATGTTAATGTGACATTCAGCAATGTATCATATTACGTATAAAATAGAAAAAACTCATTTTGAAATGATGTGCTTATGTAATATGTAATTAATATTCAAATGTTTATTGCCATTTTTTAAAATTAAGAATGACACTATCAAATGGCTATTGGAAAAGATATCCTTAAAATGCAGACATATATGAATTAATGTATCACGCCTTAATTTCGTGTTAATCTTTGTGTAAAGGTCACTGATCAATAGTCAGTAACATCTATACAATATCATACAATTAATTTTTCATTAGACTTACTCTTTGGATACAGAATTTTCATTTTTGAATAATTATGCACGGAGACATTCCTTTATCATACCTATCTATCTAATATTGAAGTACGTACGAGGTTTCTTCAGAATTCAGGTTTTTTATAACGCGCTAATGGAGATTTTTAGTGATATGCGGTTGACAGCATTGCGTTGCGCATAACCTCCTCTCTAACCACATGTTCCTGGATTGTTCCTCATCATTTAGTTTTCGTGATATCGTCATTTGAGTGCAACGTTAGTGAGGAATTTTGAAATATGCGATTTTGTGGAACGACGAACAACGTAAAATTTTGCGTGAAACTGGGGAAAACTTTTACAGAAAAGTTTCAACTTTTGCAACAAGCTTGCGGAGATGATGGATCTGGGTCGTACGCAATATTGCGAACGGTTTTTACTATTTAAAAGTGGTTGTCAGCCAGTTGAAAATGATCCTTGACCAGTAAAACATTCGACTTCAGCTGATAGACGTCCACGTTCAGAAAGTCAAAGATATGGTCACAGACAATATAGCTTATCGCCACAGACTGCGTATTAAATGCTGGAAATTGGCAACCCGAAAAGGATGCAGGCTTTTGTTAGCCGGCATCCATCAATAAAATTTAGCGTGGTAACTCTTCTACTTGGTAATAGGCGGCAGTTCCAGCGGTGGCTTTGTTGCCAAATAATAACTGCTAAATAAATTCAATGCTTTCAATTATGTAATTAAAGAGATATGGAACTTATCTTTTGTTTCGAAATCACATTTGTATTAAATGCTAAATAAAATAAATCAAGTTAGAATTAAAACTATGAATTATTTATTTTATATCACCTTGGAATGGGAGAATTCAAAAACTTGAAATTAATGTTTTTAGATTTGTGCGTCGACTTCCAATTTAGTACGATATTAACACCTATGTTTAAAAAAATTACATTATGCAGGTTGTGTATCCTTAGATGGGTACTGCTCTCTTATTGTTGATTTCTTTGATAGGTAAAATAATTATTGACACAAGTGTTGCATATCATGGATGCCATTGGTAGTGGTCATATTAGTGACACAAGATAATCAGAAAAATGAACACAATGTAAAATTGCTGAATCCTCAATGAGTAGTTGAATACGAAATTTATTTAAAAAAAAACAACAAATCATCAATCAATGATCCCTTAGATCTCTTACAGAGATAAGATAATGCGTTGGCTACTGCTGTTGCAATTTTTGACTAACTTTTTTGTTTTTCAACATACGGACATCGGACCTTTTCCATTCAACGCAGAACGGACAATCAGAACCAGGGCTGTCGGAGAGATTTTTTATTATTATTTCGATTCAACGCACCGTTTCCGAGTTATGAGACCTTTTTTAATGTATCATCTCACACACCCCTTGTTTCAGAAATTTATTTTCGACATATTATAGACTTCCGACCTTTTGCATTCAACGCAGAAGGAACATACAAAACCCGGGGGGATGGGGAGATTTTTTAAATTATTTTTTCGATGCAACACACCGTTTCCGAGTTATAAACACTTTTTTATTCTATGATGTCACACATCGTTGGTTCCGATTTTTTTTTCGACTTCTGACGTTTTTCACTCGGTCACAAATCAGAACCATGGGATATTTTTTGATACTTCGAGTCATTTCCCAGGTACAAGCAGCCCCAGAGACTTTTGAAGACAGCAAAGAGAGTTAGGCAGAGAGAGAAAAGCCTATGAGGACTGAGTCACTCTATCTCTATCGCACATTATAACTCTATCTCTCTCGCACACAATCTGACAAAAACGACAGAAACGAACCTTCCTTTAAAAATACATGCAATTTATCATTATCAGAATAACCCATTTTAATTTAAAAAATAAAAAATATTTTAAAATGTGTTATTCTGATGAAAAATAAAACATAATTAAACTGTATTATTCAAATAATAATAATGTGCAAAAGTTCTTCAGGAATATCTTCAATCTGGAGCTTGATAGAAAAAGGGCCAATGTCCAAAAATTACATTTAACAGCCAATGAGTCTCCTGGACTACTCATGTTACATATTTGCATCACAAAAAGGCCCAATGTCAACAAGTATTATAAGCTTTAATTATTTAAATTTTAAAATGGCCTAAGTCCATTTTAATTTAATAGAAAAAGGGCCAATGTATGGACTTTGGTCCTTGAAAAATTTTTAAAACGTTTGACAAACGACCAATGTCCAAATGGACATTGGCCCTTTTTCTACCAAGCTCCAGATTTATTTTGGAGGACAAATCTGAATTTGTTTTTGAAGCAACAAATAGTAAATTAAAGCATATTTGTATCATCAAAATTACTTGCATGTTGAATTGTAAAAATTATAGGTATTTTAATGTTATTTCGATTTTAGGTATTCTCCTTATGTTGTTGTAAAGGATAGTTATGAAAATCGTTTGTTATTTCAATAATGATGAATTTTAATTTTTTTAATGATTTTTTTACTTTAAACATATATGTATATATTTTATGCCAGCAAATTTTGATGTCAAAAGAAATAAAGGAAAAGTCGTACATTTGTATTTACAGTTTTTTTCTATGTTTAATTATTAAACCTATAAGTGGATCTCAAAATACAAAAAAAACCTGTACCTACATTCTGTGACATACTAATAACCCAGTGATATTAAATAAATTTATCATCATCATCAAATATTAAAAAAATTATATTACAAGCTGTTAAAATATCACTAAGAATTTTGTTTGTTGGGAAATATATTTTCTGCAATTTTCAATACCAAAAAATGAAAACAGTAGGTAGCTAATTAGCGAACTTATGATTAAATAACCTAATTGTGCTGCAGAATATCATAATATGAAACTACATAGATATTCGTTGATTCTTTAAAAACATTTTTATCAATACCTACATCATACATTTAAGTAAATACAGTAACGCAAAAAACAGATATTGATAAAGAAGTGTACAAGAGAAATCCGTAAGTACATCTGGCAACATTACCAAAGTGTTGTTTATATGTTGCTAGGATACGCGTAGGAATGCTGGCCGCTGCATTTGATTCTTCCTAAAATTCTGCTGGTGGTGTACTCTATCGGCAATTCGGTAATTTAAAACTGCTGACCTATTCCAGTAGCGGTCTGTGGCGATAGCTGTTTTTTCTGTAATATGGTGCTTGTAAATCTCAGGTTGACTGAAATTTTGACTGAAAAACTGAACATCGATTTGCAGCAAAATTTGTTCCTTGTTTGATGACCGAACAGCAGAAAGAAAATCGTGTTTGTCGGCAACTCATTGAACAATCCACTCACGATGAAAAATTAATTCAAAGGATCATAATGGGAGACGAAAGCTTGGTTTACGGCTACGAAATTGAGACAGAAGATCAATCATTACAATGGATTAACAAAAGATTTCCACACTCCAAGAAAGCACGTCAGTCTCGATCCAATGTCCAACTAATGGTTTTTTCACCATGAAAATGCCCGCACACTCACTTTGTCATTTTGTCAGTTTTGTGCCAACAATGAGATTACTGCTCTCCCTTACCCTGCTTACTCGCCTGGTTCCTTGTGATTTATTCTTATTTCTCAAATTAAAACTTAAGTACGGTAATTACTCTCGATGTTTTTAAAGATCACTATAGATCAGCTCACTTTTTTAAAAAGTGACCTGAGATTGAGGTGCATTTGTGGAAAGTAATAGTCAAATTTTATTAATAAAAAAAAAGAATTGTTAGGGATTTGAGACTTTCTCTCCGAAAACCTGAAAGCTATTTAGGTTTTGTAATAAAAATGCTTTTATAATGCTTTAATGAGGTTGTAGAGCAGAAAGGCTAATCTTCATGAACTAGAACGCAATCTAGAAGTATCAACCAACTATAGGAGTACATAATCGAGACACTTATCAACCTCCTTGTTGTAGAGACCTGCTTAGTAGGACTGGATTTAGCTTCCTTATATCTCTATTATCTGTATAACAACACCAACTCAATGGTTATAAGGTTAAGTGAACAGAAATTGTTAAAATATCGTTTGTAATAAACATTTTAGGTAACTTTCTTTTTTTTCCTTCTTCAGACAACCTTGGTTAACCAGGGAATTATAATCAACCAAACAAGAAAAGAGAATTCAGTTTAACATTCAGTTATAAAAAATATGAACATTTCAGCAAACAAAACATTTTCTAGTTCATTAAATTTTTCTCTGGGATTTTCTTACAAAGTTGACTACATATTTATGAACTCTTAAAAACAGGATACGGTTAAGATTGCTACTACAAATTTTTATTATATACAAAGTGCTACTCCCCCGCGTTAATACGACATATAATTTATTAAGTTCTTCCTATTTTTAACACCTCATTTTTCTCACCTGCAGCATATTTTCATTTCAGCATATTGTAAACTAAAAATTAAAACTCTATATTAACGTGATGTTCACATCAACAGATAAGCGCAGTTGAAGTGGCGATGAAAATTATAACGCGCTTTCAGCTGTATTTCGCTGGAATATTGTTAATTCTATCACTAAAAAATCAATGTTTACTCTTCTCAATCACTGATGTTTCCAAAATTTCTGCCGTATCCAAACAAATTATCCACTGTAAACTTTCGAATTGAGTAAATAAATCATAAATGAACCGACAGCGCAAATACAAGAAAACTATTGGGATGAGCTGAAAGTTTTCCTGAACAAAATATAATAAAGATGCTAAAGTTCGGATGGTAACGATGTTTATGAGTTGAAATTGGAATTTAAGAATAAGACTGTTACGTGACATCTTACGTTAGGTATTGCATTTAGATAGTAATTAAATATAGTAGGATTTTAGAAAAATTTGTCAAGAAATGGTGATGGTCATTCAGTTGTCGAAAATAAATTACACTAAAATTATACAGGGTGATTCATTAACAATGGGAAAATCGAAAGCTGAAGATACTACACGTGAAATGGTGACCATTGGCGCAAACATGCCTTATCCGAAAGTTGATAGTTTCGGAAACACAGGGTGTTGAAAGTTAAAATTTTAAATCGTTTTTTTGCGGTTATTCTGAAAATATGTAGGTTAGGAACTTGAAAATTTGTGAAACTATATTTTTTTAGGCGACGAATAAGATGCGTGTTGTAATTTCAGCATTGCTCATAGAGGGCGCCACTTACGACCAATTTTACCGAAAATTTAGTTAATAACTTTTTACCCTGTATGTCTAACATGAAACTTGATTCAAAACCTGAAAGAGCAATCATTTTTTTATTAATTGTGTATTCTTGTTTCATTTCGGTATCTCGATCCGTTTTCGAGAAAAATCGATTTAACGAACACTATGTTTTGATAATATGAGAAATTAAAGGCGAAACAAACCAAGTGTTTCTTCATGTTATTACAACAATTAGCTATAAAACAAATGAAATTCGTAATAACGATTTAAAGTCAGTGTTCGAAGAATCCACCGTTGACATTTACACACTTTACACAACGTTTTCTGAGAGATAGATCTTCGAGTTTGAAACAACATATTGGGATTGCGTTTGACTTCGTTGGCAGCGATTTGTATTCTTTGCCACAAAGATTAATTAAGGAATATTGACATAACTGCGTCCATAGAATACCATAAAATACAATGTTTATCAATTTTTTTTTGAACTTCTTTATGCTTCATTCTAAAAAATAATTAACGTAATAAATTTAAAATTCGATAAAATTCATATCGAGCAATGTGACAACACGAGGTATAAGGTGTCCAGCAACCACCAATACCAATTCAGTTGGTATCTGGATTCGACCGTGTCGGAGTGTTTTTTGTGTACCACTATTTCCTTTTCTTGAGGTGTTTTCCAGTGAGTGCGCGAAAATTGGATTCGAAGGTGTCGTGCTTGCATCGAAACTGGTGGTGGTGGATATTTAGAGCATATGTTGTAGTTTGTTTTGTACTTGTGCGTTTAAAAATTACTGAATTTTGCTTTTTGGCAAGTATCTAAATTATTTTTAATACGTATGATTATTTGGACGACGTGAATCTTTGGGTACTTTGATTACATATTTTTCAAATACGTAATTTGATTAAAACTTAAGTACTTGTTTTAAGAGATTCATAATTACTAAAATTGGAGATAAAATTTAAGCACAACACTATCTTCGTACTACAAAATCGATACATTTTAAAAACTGGAAAACAATTGTCTTGAAATTTACTAAATGTTTCACAATAATAGCTGCTTACATTTTTTCCATAGGACAAGTCTGCCAGGTGTACACGTGGTGTGCATCAGCAGGTTAAGCGCTGTTGTCACGTTGTGATAAAACTCCCCAATATTAATACTCGAATGCTCGAATACTAGAATGTCAAACAATTTTTATACTTTTGTTACCAGTTTTAAATTTTATTTATCATATTCTGGCATAATAGGAAGCACTAACTAAATTATCATGAATTTCCAAGCTTTTATACAGGGTTAGTCGGGAGAATTTCACCATACTCCAGGAATGGATTCTACACGTCAAATAACAAAAAAATTTAGTTATGCGATTTTAAATCAAAGTGTGTCATGTTTTAAGTTCAAACGTAGGATATTTCTCAGTGCCATTTTATGTTACGATAGTTTAACATTTGATTTATTATATTTGTTTAACATATGTTTCTGCGATCAGTGTTATAAAATTTCAAGAACTTATTCAAATTTGAAGTATGCAAATATGGTGTTTGTTTATGGTTTTTGTAATGGGAATACTAATGCCCCTGTTGAATATAATAATTTTCAGTTTTCTTTAAACGTGTCATGTGGTATGATCGTTAGTTATTTAATTGGCCCTTTGATTTTGGAGAATCGACTCACAAGAGACCACTACTTAATTGTTTTACAAAATGAATTACAAGTACTACTAGAGGATGTCCCTATGAGAATGCGAATGTACTATCAGCACAATGGAGCTCTAACACATTTCGCTCGTCCAGACAAACTACATTTGAACGTGAGGTTTCCAGGGCGTTGGATTGGCTGCGGTGGTCCTTTGGTTGGCCTCCAAGATCTCCAGACCTCACAAAACTAGATTTTCGTGTATGGGACTTATGAAGTGTACAAAGTTAGAATGAATAGGCGCTAATTTGACGTCTCCATACTGCAGCACTTATTAAAAAATGTCCTTCGTAGACGAAACAGGAAGTGTTTAGAGGTCAATGGTGGTGTTTTTGAACATATAATCAAAGGACTGGACTAACTTTTTAAAACTAAGCTTGACTCGACTTCAAACTGCATCACTATTTTTAGATAATAAATAAATAAAAAAATAAAGCAAAATAGTAAAACATTTACATAGAATTTAGTACAAAATGATCAGTACTCTATCGCCAAGTTAATTTCAGAATTCAGTTTTACTACGTTTGCGTTTACTACCCGTAATATTACCTCTGACGTATGTTTTAGAATTACTTGTTAATTTTTTATAGTATTACCCTAATCTCTTAATATTACTAACTATTGCAAATAATGTGTAACAACATAGTATAAATTCCAAATCATAGACGTGAATTGCAATATCCAGTCAATTAAAAAAATTACAACATTTTGATGATTACTGGTTTCTCATACAAATGTCAGTTAAAACAATAGTGTGCAAGGTCAAATATTATGAATGCACGATGCACAAAAAATCAACATATGTGAGAAAATTTGGGAGGTATTATGAGTACAAATTTAATGTAATTTGGACTCAAATGATGCCAATAATTAATAACAATAACATGTTTTATTAATAAAAATAATAGATAAATAACTTTCATCGCATGCTCATCGTCATGGAAAGGAATTTGTTTTTACAGTCCCGAGTAATGAGATTTGATACCCATCAAATAATTGAGCGGTAAAAAACCGACCGCTAGATTTCACCGTCTTAATAACTAGATCGGAGATAAATCTGTTTTGATTTTAACAATGGGTTTTTAACGTTCATCGTCTCCAATAGCCGTGATCGTCTAGTGGTTAGGACCCTACGTTGTGGCCGTAGTAACCCAGGTTCGAATCCTGGTCACGGCAATGTGCAAACATTGTCACGGAGGAGACATTTTTTTAATCCTGGATCTTTAACATCACTTCGATGGAGGAAAGAAATTAACAAATTATGGAATAAATATAATAAAATTGAAGAATCGTTTTTCTAATCGAACTCTCAGTACATTTTGGTAAATATAGTATGTTTTTAGTTTAAATTCTCATTTTTATGAATGTTTATTTTTATAAACATTCTTACTGAAAAGACTAGACAAAAATCACAAGGTGGTATTTTGCAATAAGAAATGTATATGCCATTTGTTTATCGTTAATCGCGTTAGTGGCAAGAAAAACAGTTTTCTAGAGAAAACAATAGTTTAATCTCTAGTAAGAAATGTTATACAGTACGCACCTAAAGTATGGATTAAATTCAGTAAAAACGAAACAAATTTTTTTTGAGAAAAATCCTCGAACAGGTCGATTTTTAATTTAAAATATACATATTTTAGCATAAAAGGCGATTTTCAACCGTCATTTGTTTTCGAGTAATGACGACATCGACATTTTTTTAAAATAGCAACCCCCTATTTTTTTTCTTGATTCTGAAAGATCGTTTCATTGTCGATCCTACAGTATTAAAATGTTGCCATCTTACATAGGAAAGTTTTCGAGTAAATGACGATTGAATGTTGGAAAACTCAAATCAATTAAAATAAAGCAAAAACGTTATCAAATTTAGTTTTCCGAAATGCCTGAAGTTTTTTATGGATCACGTAGGTGTAAATTTTTATAAAGTGTCACTGTCATACCGACTTCCTGAGTATTATAAGCGTATAAAATTATTGTTGAATTTAAAGTATTATGGCACATTTAAGGGGGCGATTTAGTATGTATATTTTTACCGTGTAACAGAGCTTCAGATGAGGACACAAATCATCGAAGAAACTAACATAATTGAATATTATTATATATCAATGTATTCGCAAAGGTTCCCGCTAGTGAGTGAGATAAATTTCAATACTCATGAGAACAGAAGAATAATTTAAATAAATGCCAAAGTACCTCAATTTTAACCATACTGTTAGTCTNCGATATAAAAATTATTGTTGAATTTAAAGTATTATGGCACATTTAACTGTCACACAAAGAATTGAAATTTTAATTCTTATCGAATGCGGGGATAAGACTAGAACGCAGCAGGAAGTTTGCGATTTATTTAATGAAAAATATCCAGATCGCCGTATCTGCCAATCAATAGTCAGTGAGATAGAATCTAAATTTAGAGAAACTGGCAATGTTGTAGATATTCCATAACCTGGACGTCCAAGCGTTAGTGAAGATCACAAACAGAACATTTTGATAAGTATGGTAGATAATCCTCACAATACTTCACGATTGGTTGCATTAAATCATGAAATTAGTCACACCACAGTGCTACGTATCCTGAGGCCGGAAAAATATTATCCCTACAAAATTCAACTTGTGCAGGAACTCAATGAAGACGATCCCGACCGCCGCTTACACTTTTGTGAAATTATGATGGATTTATGTCAAGTAAATAGAGATTTACACCAGCAAATAATTTTTTCAGATTAGGCCACGTTTTGTCTCAATGGTACAGTGAACCGTTAAACTTGCAGGTATTGGAGTGGGGAAAATCCTCATTGGATTGCAGAGACACATACCCCACAACCAAAGAAATTAAATGTGTGGGCTGGAATAGTTGACAACAGAATAGTAGGGCCTTTCTTCTTTGTAGGAATCCTTACATGAGAAAGATATTTAGAGTTTTTACAAAATGACCTTGTTCCAACGCTTGCAGTAATTTTTCCTAACTATAATGACCCTGATATTCCCGATGACACCATATGGTTTCAGCAAGACGGTGCATCTCCGCACTATGCGCGCCCTGTTCGAGATTTTCTGGACAATTGTTTTCCTAGGAGGTGGATCGGCAGACGAAGACCGATGGAATGGCCCGCGAGATCCCCAGATCTTACACGTTAATAGACCACATAATTTAGAAGAACTCCAAAATTGTATTATAGATGAAATACACAGTTACCCCAGAAACAATTCATAATGTTCAAGAAGAATTTCTACACAGACTTGCGTATTGTCAAGAAGTTGGTGGGTTGCAATTCGAACACTTAATTTAGGTAGAAAACTTAACGAATTGTATTTGGTTGACATATTAATTGTTATTTTTTTATTGAATAAAATTTACGTTTTCTAACATTCAATCGTCATTTACTCGAAAACTTTCCTATGTAAGATGGCAACATTTTAATACTGTCGGATCGACAATGAAACGATCTTTCAGAATCAAGAAAAAAATAGGGGGTTGCTATTTAAAAACAATGTCGATGACGTCATTACTCGAAAACAAATGGCGGTTGAAACTCGCCTTTTATGCTAAAATATGTATTTTTTAAATTAAAAATCGACCTGTTCGAGGATTTTTCCTAAAAAAAAATTGTTTCGTTTTTACTGAATTTATTCCATACTTTAGGCGCGTACTGTATATCTCGTCATGTATAATTTTATGTTCAATTTAATTAAAAAAGAAGTGTTAGTCAGCAAAATATCAATTATTATGTTGCTCCCATAGCAACACATGTCACTGTATTCTGTAAAAGTGAGTGGAAGCGTCCAGAAAATTTTAAACTTAATATTTTGCAAAATAGAATAATATCGTCTAAACATTAATTCTAAAATCAAACCTTCATTTAACGTTACAATTTGAGATATTGTCCAACAAGTAATTTAAAACGTAAATTTTAACCTCAATTTTACGCTTCTGTATCTCAGAACCGAAGATCTTAAGGACGTACTTTTTTCCAGCCTTACGCATGACGAGGAAACACACTGTATTTGGAAAATGAACTAAATATAAAACTACTACCCCTTTCTCGATCTATATAATTCGTCTTCCATTCACATTATAAATTAATTAACTAAATTTTTTACTCGGGCCTTGCTGGGGTGTGACTTTCCATAGATAGCAGCGGATAAGAGTTTGCAATGCCCACGTGAAGATGCTTCACTACCTACGTACCTAAGAACTTGAGCCGTTATCATAAACTACCGGCAAACTTGAAATTTCAGACGTGTCAAGAATGCTGACAGTGTGGGTGGAGAAGTTAGCCAGCTGTATACATGTTAACCTAATTTGCATAGAAAGTAAGTTGTTGTCAGGAATATTCGGTACGTAAAACAAAACAAGGTGATTTTCTTATATCGAGGACATTGGGTAGATTTTAACTGTGTCCCAAATCAGTCAGTCTCCCACCAATTGATATTTATGGATTATTTATCAAAAATACCTACCTTGGATATGGACTTGTAATAAGTTATTGTTGTTTCGAAAATTGACAGCTGTATAGTTTAAAATTCAAGAAGTTTTTTTAATGTAAAGAAACATGGTTGTAAAAGCAATCATTAATTAAATAAATTAAAAATTATTATATATAATGTACAATTAGTGAAAATTTATCTATCTTTAAGAAATAAAAGTTTTGATACTGTTGCTATTTTTGGAAAAGGTAGCGCTGTGAGCCGCTACAAGTTTTATGACCTATTGAGTATATCACTAATAATAATTTAAAATAATTACGTGCTGCATGCGAAGACAAGCACTATCTCTGATATCATGAGCTGTTGGAAGTGCTGCTTTCAGATATTTGTACCTCTCCACAGTGCCAGAGGATACGTATGGAATTTCTGTATTCATATTCACATAGCCTGCACCTCACAATGGTACTCTTCTCCAATTCTGCTGAGGTTATTATTAAAATGTCCATGGCCTCTTAAAATTCCTGTGACAATCTCAATGCTACTTCTGTTCAGCATGCTGTTTTTTCGATTTGCATCTACCCATCGACCCTTTATAAGAAGCCTTACGTATCCCATTCCATGTGCACCCTAACATTTTTTTGTTGATCGTATTTTGATTTATTTATCAATAAATCTTGCTAAATAACATTCCTGTAGCCCACGTATCGCCCTTTCATTATCCATCGCATCACTGTGACTAGGAACAAAGGTCAGCTTCACACAATTATCTCACCCTAATGTGGACAGACATGAAAGGCTAACTTAAGACAATGCATGTTGTCAATCACAGTTCGAAATAAATTCTTTTAACGATAACTAAACCATTTATAGTGTAACATATCTATAATCCAGAAATGTCTTACTATATCTTTTAAAAAAGATTCCTTAATTTTAAGAAATATAATAGAACTCCTGATTACAATTTTACTCGGAGTGTTCACTTATGTGTAGAGTTTATATACAGGGTGGTCAAATAAAAACGAAACAGAGCCATTTTCAGGAACTGCGTCAAGATTGTAGAAAAACGCTCAGACCCGTCAATTTTAGATTAAAATATTTAAATATCATTGGGGGTTGAGGAATATTTCTTTTGAAAGCTCTTACAATTCTCTTTACAGACTTTAAATTTTATAATTCCGCCCAATACTTTGAAAAAAAATTACATTTTAAAATTTAAATTATGTTTAGTTGATTAAATGTTCAAACTGATGACCGCCCGCTTCTATACAAAAATAAAGATTTTGTTCGAAACGTTCGCGCACATTCCAAAGCATTTCCGGAGTGATTCGAGGGCATTCGTCGACGATTCTTTGACGCAAATCTTCCAGCGACGCTGACTGTGTTTTATAGATTTTACTTTTTAGATATCCCCACAAAAAGAAATCAAGGGGCGATAAATCCGGTGATCGTGGAGGCCACTCAATGCTGTCTCTTCTCCCAATCCAATTCTGTAGAAAACGTTGGTCCAAATACTGACGGACAATTAACGCATAATGCGGAGGAGCGCCGTCCTGTTGAAAAATCAAATGATCTTCACCATACTCTGGAACATTTTCAATAATATCAGTCAAGGCAGGGTCAATAGCGTCTTCCAGTAATTGCAAATACATTTGGCCAGTCAAATTACCAGGTAGAAAAAAGGACCCACCAGTTGATCACCGAAAATTCCAGCATTTAATTTTTCGGGTTACTGTGTATGCACCTCGTGAAAAACTCTTGGATTTGAATCGGACCAATAGCGGCAATTGTGACGATTTACCGTCCCGTTCAAGAAAAAACTGCATTCATCAGAGAAACAGATGTTAAAAAGGAACTGTGGATCGTTCCCTGCTCGCTCACTCATTATTTCGCAAAATTGCAAACGGCGGTCATAAACATCCTCATGAAGTTCCTGGACCAAATGTATTTTGTATGGATGGAATTTATTCTTCTTCAAAATGATTGTATGCTAGTTCGATTGATCCCAGATACAGATGCCAGCTGCCTCGTACTTAATGTAGGATCAAAACTGCAACTTCTCTAGCTTCATTAGCTATAGGTTTTTCAATTTCTCGTTTTTTATTGGCTACGTTCCCTGTCTCTTTTACTAACTCTAGAACATACTTCCTCCTGACATGGCGATCTTCATGTTGTTCATTAAATACCTGAGCTGTTCTATTCGCACATTTATTGTTCATAAATTAAAGCAAAATGATATCTACCCTTTCCGCAATGGAATAAACCATAGTGTTTAATTTTCAAAAACACGATTAAATAAACTACCAACCAACACTTCCAAATAATACTAGAAAATAATTTGGAATCGACTAATTTTACGTTCATTGTGTGTGTAGTAGCATTCATTTCTGTTTTTTACAATTGTGCTTTTTTTACGAAAGTGATAACAAATCGCCAAAAACCAATGTAACGCAAGAAATACTAAATTTATACCATTGGTGTACTTAACTCGAATGACTGACATTTTTACCGTTACACTAATTGTTTGTAGGTACATAAGTTTCAACTTTAAAATCAAAATTCTTTATAAGTATCGGGCGGAATTATAAAATTTAAAGTCTGTTGTAAAGAGAATTGTAAGAGCTTTCAAAAGAAATATTACTCAACCCAGAATGCCATTTAAATATTTTGGGGTGATGTTTACCCTTGCTTGGGGGTGAAAGTGGCGTAGTCAAAAATACCAGCAAAGAATGCCCCCCTTTAATCTAAAATCGACGGGTCTGAGCGTTTTTCTACAATCTTGACGCAGTTCCTGAAAATGGCTCTGTTTCGTTTTCACTTGGCCACCCTGTGTATCAACTCACTGTACAATCGGTGTGTTATTGCGGTACTCCTGTTTGGATACAAAGTAATAAAGTCCCTTATTGATGACCCGTACTTGTTGTCCTTAATATGTTTCAATATCCATCCGAGAAATACTAGAATGCACGAACTTCTCCACATTCCCACTCGTAAAACTACCTACTCAATTTGCACCTCTCCTGACTGTTACGTTTAATCAACCAAGTTAGTAGCAAGGATTGCGTAGACCTCTCCAATTCCTTTAGTTCATTTATAAAGTCTGTTAAGTTTATATATTCAGTTGATAATTTATGATAATTTGTTATGCATAAGTAAGTAATTGTTCGGCAAAGGCAACCCCTATAGTTACGCAACTTAATTTTTAGGTC
Organism: Anoplophora glabripennis; assembly: GCF_000390285.2. Taxonomy (NCBI): domain Eukaryota; kingdom Metazoa; phylum Arthropoda; class Insecta; order Coleoptera; family Cerambycidae; genus Anoplophora; species Anoplophora glabripennis. The sequence goes on along the minus strand of NW_019417011.1, from coordinate 371,551 downwards.
TATACTGACGATTGATCGAGTCAGTTAGTGTCAGTGTCAGTAGTAATATTGTACAGATTCCATCGTTAAACATTGTAAAACTATATTATGTAGTCCACTGGTTTAATATATTAATGTTCATCATTAGTTATCGCAAAGTCTTAACCCGAAATAAAGTGCATTAATCCTGGGTGCCAACCCGGGCATTCAAAGAAAATTTTCCGAAACAGTAATAGTTCAGACGGTATCTGTTTCAAAAAGCCATATTCGGGTTAATCGTATATCCACGGAGATTTTTGGCTTTTTGGCTTTCAAATATCACTAGAAATGAAAATTTTTCTATTCGCATAAAAAAAACGTGGGCTTAACTTTTGGCGGCACAATATGTTAAAAAAAATTCGAGAAATGTCATATTTTTCTTCCTATTTAATCATGTACTTTTCAAGAGTTGATTTTCGGCGAAAATGGAAGAGGAAAAAAATGTTTGTAATTAAATTTTTTACAAAACATGACTAGTTACAAATCGAATGAGTCATGATTATTATGGTAAAAATCGAAAAAATCACAAAAACGGGGTTAAAAAACAATACTTTTTACGCAATTTTTTTGGGGTATTTAAATTGGGTATAGGACCTTTATACTTGGCTTAAGAAAACCTCATGTTATGTAGAATACCACCACCATACACACCAAATTTCACCAAAGTCGGTTCTAGAAATTTTGCATAATAATTTTGCAATCCAGAATTTGAAAAAAAATTTGCAAATTTTCGAAATTTTGCGCAGCAAAAACCAAGGCTCTTAGATACTTGAAAATTTATTCACATATAGAAGGGCTTTCAAGCTTTCAAACTTTTTTTGAAAAATTCGAATCCGTCGATTAGAATAACTTATTCAATAAAATCAAATTTTTTAAAGCAGGTTTTAAAAATTTTCATTTCTAGTGATATTTGAAAGCCAAAAAGCCAGAAATCTCCGTGGATATACGATTCACCCAAACCAAAACAGATACCGCCTAGTCTATAATGTCTGTTGACCAGTCTAGTTGTATTTATTTTGTAATTTTGTTGATACGCCTAGGTTATTTATCTTCATACTGTTTTATTAGATTATTATCTTATGTTTCTATGTTTTTAAGTTCCTTGTAATTAGGCATTGTTGCCTGTTTGGAGGTAATAAATAAATAAATAAATAAATAAATAATGCTTGGATATTATGAAAAATTTACCACAGATGATTATTTGCTCATCTTCCTTACCAGTTTTTCGAAGTTTTCGTCATCCGTGCATTGAATGGTGGTTAGAATTTGCCAGCAAAAGTTATACCTGGATGTAAATACGATCGTCGGAATAATAATAATTTTCCACTGTGCATATAGAGTGTAAAGATTTAAGAAGAGGTCATATAAACTTTTTTTCCTATAAACTTTAAAAAAATTTATAAAACATGAAGATGCAATAACGTTATAGGTACTTATATTTATAATATGATAAAGTTTAATAAAATATAACAAAATCATAAATTCTCCCTACACGCAATTGCACGAAGTCTGAAAACATACGCAACGGTACCGCCGATACCACAGAAGAGCAAGAGACCTCACACAACCATCCTACTGCGCAGGCGTGGAGTCACGCACAGCAGGGATATACCTGTATCCAAGTCTACGCCCTTTACCCCACTCCACAGGACTAGAGACTCGCGCGGCGGTATTGACGACATCGCATGCAGCGTCTCCCACTTCCCACCACTGTTCCGCGCAGACCTACATGCATACAAAACGCTACATAGGCCACTACGGAACGTCTCAGAGACGTTGTCTGAGGAGCAGTTCTATTCATAGGCTTAGAACTAACAACAAGAACCGAATTGAACATCAGGGAGGTCTAGGCAGATCAAAACTAAGGCTAAGGAAGTACTTTCAACAAGTAGTTCTAAAAAACTGATTGTTTTAATGAGAATGGAAATTAAAAGTCCAACGAATTTCTAAAATATTGAATGAAGATAAACAAGGGCAGTGGCAGTGGTCATTGTCTCCGCTACCGTTCGATATACAAGGTGAGCCAATGAAACAGGACGATTTCAAAAAATCAGAAAACATTCAAGAAATCATCTTTTGGAAAATTTATTGATGAAAACATAATCTACACAAATAGACATGTTGTGTAAGTGAACAAAAGTTCATTTTTTAAAAATAATGTCCGAAAAGTGAAAAGCTGTCTATAACATTGGATAGCATTTCTAGAGCTACTGCGGCCATTTCACCTCGAATCCTTTCTTTTAATGCCTGGGAGTTATTTTGATAAACTTTTGTTTTTAGGTACCCCCAAAGGAATAAGTCTCATGCAGATAAGTCGGGAGAACGAGGTGGCCAGGGAATATCTCCGTTCTTGCTCATAAGACGCCCGGGGAACGCCTATCTTAGTAAATCCATTGACACTCCTGCAGTGTGACATGTCGCACCATCTTTTATGAAAATCGTTATTTCATTTCTGTAGTTCTCGATTGCAGGAAGAAAAAAATTGTTCAACATATTGACGTAACGATCAGAGTTCACAGTTACTGCGTTCTCTTATTAGTTCTCCAAAATATAAGAGCCGATTATTCCTAACGAAGAAACCGCGCGCCACGTGGTTACTTCTTTCGGGTAATTCCTGAGTGTTATTATCGTACCAGTAACGAAAATTTTGTTTGTTGACGAAGCCACTAAGGTGAAAGTGGACTTCATCACTCATCCAAAGATTATGCAGCACGTTATCGTTTTCATTGATGCGATCTAATGTTTGTTCACAAAACATTACTCGAGTAACGTAATCTCGAATGGCGCGGGAGATTGCACAATCTGAATTTTATATGGATGGTAATGAAGGTCTTTATGCAAAATTCTTCTCTAAAATCCGAGAGTTAAGCTTCGTCGTTGAACGGATCTTCGTGGACTATCTTCCAATAAATCACGTAGGTACTATTTGAATATTTTCTGGTGGGTGCGCAGTTTTAGCACTGCCACCTCTTTTTTGTGTTGTTAAAACATTGGTTCTAACCCACTTTTGAATAGCGTTGTTAGACGGTACACCAGCGCAAGGCAATAAACGGTAGTGTAAACAAGACGCTCGTCTCGCACAGACAAAACTTTCCCCATTTCCCACTCTCTAGATTCACAATGTTGACAGCGCAAGTTCGCCTCGCCTATACTTTTTCCGTAGTAGCGTTTCTGTATCGTCCAGTTTCATTGATTCACCTTGTATTTTCAGTGACCAAATAGTTGTTTAGCTATTAGCTCAAGTTTCGTTGAACATCTCCAGAAATATTTATTTTAAATTGACACCTGTATTTAAAAAATCAGAGACTACAAACCCTTGAAATTATTCAAACCTCCTCAAGTCAACCTCCTTGACCCAAATTATTAAATGAACACACTGGATTTGCACTAACGCGAAAATTATTAGCTAACTCCTTATTCACTTAACCCTTTCAGGGCAGCATTTAGAAAAAGTTGTTTTTTTTGTGTGATTTCAGATATGGTGGTAGAAAGGGAATTAAGAAGTAACATATATATATTTATAACATTTTTATTTCCTTAGTTTTTTTTGAAAAATGTTGGTATTACAGATATACCACTGCGGAGCATTACTTACACATTATTTCTTATGAAATCTTTGAAAACAGTCTTTTTTATCGGACAAACACCACAAGTTTAGCAAGCCCATTTAGATAATCTTTGATGATCTCGGGTACTACAGAGAGCACAACGTCGGTAATTTCCATAAACCGGCATATGTAAAGACTGATCCCATCTTTTTTCAAGTGGTACTGTTGGCTTGTAGTAATTCACATTTTTCTGTTCCAAACTTGCTCTTCCCTTTTTCACTGTTTCCTTTCCAGCTCCTACCAATCCTGTCACTACAGCCAAACGAAACGCCTTTAGATTCATGCCTCTATTGTTTCCACATCGTTGCTGAAAAATTATAAACGCATTGACTACGCTGACATCAATAAATTGCCAAAATATTCGCGGCCACCATTTTTTATTCTTTCTATCAATTTGGTATGTTTTCTTCAGCATATCGGCTTTGTCGACAAAACCCATGTTTTGGTTATAATTTTTCAAGACTTTAGGGCACGGAACATTCTCCGTTTCACCATTCTTCTTTCTCCTTACTACATGGTCAGTGTCAGACGGATTTTCATAATTTGAACCTAACAGAACTATTCTCTTGTCCATCCATTTGACGCAGGAAATTCTTTTATCAGTTACTCGCCAATCAAAATCGCCACGTTTGAGTTCTTTATCGGTTTTAAAATCATCTGGAGTTCCTTTTCTCTTTTTTCGAATAGTCCCTGTTGCGTGAATTTTCTCCTTCTGCAACTGTCTCAGTAGTACCAAGGATGTAAAATAATTATCGAAATATACAAAATAATGTTTTCCAACTAAAGATCTGGTCAAATCTGTAATTACTCGAGGTCCTAATTATTTCTCTGCAGTCTCGTTAACTTTTCCCGTATATATTTGAAATTCGTCTATGTAGCCATGTACATCTGCCCTAGTACAAACCTTGTACCCCCATATTATTGACTTGTTAGGCATGGCGGATTGAAGAACGACCTTTGAAGCAAATCATAGTTTCATCTATTGATATTGTTTCATGTATTTTATAGAAGAAACTAAATGTATGTAATAATGAATTTAAAAATGGACGTAACTTATATAGTTTATCATAATTAGGATGTCCACGGGCTGGTTGAAGAGTATTATCATTCAAATGAAAGTTTCCTAAAAGCCAATCGAATCGAGTACGGCTCATTAGATTTGATATATAAGAATCCCTCAGCTCCATTTGAGCTGACCAGAAATCCCGATAGCTAGGAAGTCTTTCCACGCCCATCAAAATATTTATGGCCAAAAATATTTTTATTTCTCTCGTATTTGTTGGGACAACTGTTTTTCCACGTTGGGTAGCGTAAAGATTCGTTTAAAAAACGATATGTTCGATAATTTGTTCAAGAGACAACAAAAAATATCAACTGGTGATTCAACTTCATCGGGTATGTTAGCAGGTCCGACACTTTCTGAAAAAACATTCTCTTGCCTGTCCGTATTCGTAACCATTAGAGGTTTTTTCCAAATAAATTTATTCATTGGTACAAAATGAGATAATGGAAGATCGTCTTCTTCATTCTCAGAATCTGATAAATTTTGAATAGGCGCAGCAGTAAATTCATCTATATCGCACTCGATATCCATGGAAGGAGTGACTTCTACGTCCTCTTCATCGTCAAACTCATCAATTGATTCTCCATCAGAAGGAATTTCTGTCAATGATGCGTCTACCTCGCTTTCTGTTAATTTTGCTAAATCGTCATATTTCCAAACATTTCTTTCTATCAAATAAAAATATATGATTTACAAATTCGTTCATGCGTAGTGGTATATTTGAAATACCACAGAAATATAACGATTAGAAGCAATATTTTTATGTAAACATATACAATTATGATATATTTGCATGCTAATGAATTGCTAGAACAATATCTATAGGAACTTACTTGCCATTTTCCTTGTTTATTATTGTTTGAAGCCAACCATTAAAATTTCACGTTTGTTTACCAGAACGGTTAGAAATAGCTGTAACTGTAGGCATCTGTGGCAAGTTTTCCGAGTTTTTTCCGCTTTATAAGAGAGGGCGCAAGTGAAATAAGTAAATAAATCGATGGTACGCACAATGAACCACAAAGCAGAATCGAGAAAAAATTTGATACATGTGGTATATGTGGTATACCATTAAGCGCGAAAGGGTTAAGTAATGTTTGCTAATTAAAGTTGAAAGACACTGTTTCAGCTAATATGATAGAGAGTTAATATCAAAAGTGAACATTTGTTGAACAGTGTTAAAAAATATAAAAGATGTCGTATACTGACGATTGACAATGATCTGATCGGATTTAGTATACTGTAGCAATAGAGAAAAGAAAAAAACATATACGTTGGGTTAAAACTTCATTGAAAAAACGCAACAGATATTTTCTAGTACCTGATTTAAGAATGAACTGAGATGATTTTAGAAAATTTCCATTACATAGGCATTAAGATATAAATCCATTCTCTCTTTATACATAAATGTGTGCACTCAAACATTTGAACAAAATATGTATATACTTAAGTCGTATATATTGATACAAATAAATGTTAGTGTGGACACGAGGTTGGAGAATAGCGTATATAAAAAAAGTTGTCTCCTCCGTGACAATGTTTGCACATTGCCGTGACCAGGATTCGAACCTGGGTTACTACGGCCACAACGTAGGGTCCTAACCACTAGACGATCACGGCTACCGGAGACGGTGAATAATGTAAATATAAGCTGCATGATTTATTAGATTCTGTTTTGCTCTAGTTGCGACGATGATGCTGTATAATAGTTTCTGTAGTGTAACTAATTGAATATCGATATCAGATATAGCATGCCATGGAAGCTTATTCTAATTATATTAGGAAACCCGTTCGCTTTTAAGAATAATTGATTTATCTGAATCGAAGCGTGAACTTGAAAGACGTACGTAAATAAAAATTCCAGGAAGTAATTTATTATATTTTTATCTATAATGAAGGGTAGAAAATCATTAGATTGTCCAGGAAACGCTGTAGCGGATAGTGGTGCAATTTCACGATTTTATCTTAAATTGGAAAAGTATTTTTTATACGACTGCCTTGCAAAAGGGGGTTTTGCGCATGGAAAACACGCTCTGAAAACGGTATTTTGAACACGCCGCGTGCTAAACATTTTGCACACGGTTATGTCATCTTTGTACACGCGTCTCCAGATTGTGATTTTTGTATGATGTCACCCAAATTATGCAATGTTTCAAGTTGGCTGAGTTTCATAGCAACCGTCACGGCTCCTTTATTTTGTTGATTAGATACTTAAAAAATTGTTGAATTCCCGAAGTTTGGGTGTGAAAATGTGTGATTCTGAAGAGATTTTACAGAAAGCAAGCGAAATATGTTCAGAACTGCTGCCCACAAAATCCAGAAGCAGGTATGAAGCTGAGTTAAGCCGATTTATGGACTAGCGACTAGCCAAAAATGTCTAAACTTTCTCAGAAAACGCTGTAATGGTGTATTTTGAAGAACTATCTAAGAAATATAAATCTTCGACGTTGTGGACGATTTTTTCGATGCTCAAGTCAACGTTAAGTGCCAATCACAACATAGATCTTGGAAGCTATAAAAATTTGCAAGCGCTAATCAAACGAAAATCCGAAAACTACATCCCAAAGAAGTCCCTAATCCTCACAGAAGATGATTTTTGCCTGTTTTTGACGAAATCATCAGACGACAAATATTTACTTATCAAGGCGGTGGTGGCAGTTGGACTATCTGGGGCATGTCGAAGGGAGGAATTATGTTATCTCAAAATAGAAGACACCAAAGATTTCGGCAGTGCTATGCTGATTAAACTGAAGAATACAAAAACAAAGGTACCAAGGTGTTTTACAATTACAGGAAACCTTTACACTATCTTAAAAAAGTACTGTGCTCTTCGTCCTCCTAATCTGAAGACAGGCAGGTTTTTTTTAAACTATCAAAACGGAAAATGTTCAAGCCAAAACGTTGGCATCAACAAAATTGGAAACATGGCTAGGGAAATCGCCAAGTTTTTGATGCTAGAGAATCCAGAAAGTTACACGGGACATTGTTTTCGGCGTTCATCGGCCACAATTTTAGTCAATTCTGGCTCAAATCTGCTTGCCCTCAAACGCCATGGAGGGTGGAAATCCAGTACAGTTGCCGAAGGCTACGTTGATGACTGTTTGAGAAATAAAATGGAAGTTTCGAAAAAGATAGAGTCTTCAGTGTCTTCTGCTGCCACAGAACCAGAACAACGATCGTCTACTGGAATACAACAAGAAAACAACGACCGCACGCTGAAAAACTGCACTAAAAACACGACACCAAAAATATTCTCTATTACCGAAAACAAGGTGCACAATAATACTGCTTTTCCCAGCGTAACCTTGAAGGAATGTTCAAATGTTAACATAAATATTAAACATTAGTTTCTTTTGTTAATGCGTTAGCTATTTTCTTAATAAAAACGAGTTAAATTAAAAGTTGTATTTAATTTATTTTGTTAATGCGTTGGCAATTTTAGTAATAAAAACGATTTAAATTAAAATTTGATTTTTGTAGTCTCTGTTTGCAGTCGTATAAAAAGTATCGTAAAAAACTCGTTTGAAAACCTCTTTGCACACTCGCTCGACTTGTGGACCTCGCCTTCGGCTCGGTCCACCAATATGTCTCACTCGTGTGCAGAGTCGTTTTCAAACCTTGTTGTTTAATATACTATTATTTCAATTTAATTAAAAAAAAAATTGCAATGAATTATTAAATATTTTACTAGAGGTTTCAGCATAGCAACACATGCAATTTCAAAACTGTCGCTGCAGCATAAAAAATAACCTTTGTAAAATATTCAAACGTTATTTTATTTTTTCAATCTTTTAGATGTGTACAAAATAATGTGACGTTGAATAAGTTATCACTGTTTTCCAGCAGATGGCGTTACCAGAACTGCAAGCGAGTAGTTTAAGCTATTTGTTTTCATAGTGTTCATGTCGAATTTAGTGCCGAATTTAGTGCGGGGTACTTTAATGCATAACTTTATTCACAAGAAATCCGCAGCTGAAGCACATAGATTTCTTGTTGAGACTTACGACGACCATGTTCTGTCGCAAACAAGACCATTTCTGTCGCAAACAACATGCAGAGACGGTGGTTTAGACGTTTAAAAAATAATGGTTTTGATGTTGAAGATAAAGATGAAGAATTGAAGACATTACTTCATGAAGACATATCAGACGTTAGCTGAACTTGCAGAATCATTAGGAACTGCTCACGCAATACTTTCGAAACTTTGAAAGTTTTAAGAATAATTCAAAAGCAAGGACATTGGATGCCGTACGAGTTGAAGCCAAGAGACATCGAACGGCGTCTTTGCACGTATGAACAGTTGCTTCAACGGCAGAAAAATTGATTACGCTACGATATTCCTAAGAGTAGAAAATTGGGGGGCAAGCCCGACCATGCATTAACATCGTCGGCAAAGCCGAATATCTATGATTCCTAGGTTCTGCCCTGCGTTTGGTAGGATCATCTGTGTGTAGTTTACTATGAGCTGGGAATGGGAGATCGCTATCGACTACAACTGATACGTTTCAGTCGAGTATTGAAGGAAAAACGGCCGCGATAGGAACAAAGACATGACAAAGGATTTTGCAGCATGACAACGGTCGGCCACATGTTGCAATACCAGTGAATACTTACTTGGAAACGCTTAAATGTGAAGTCATATCTACTCGCCATATTCATCAGACATTCCCCTTCTGATTATCATTTCTTCGTATCGATGGCACATGGCTTGGCTGAGCAGCACTTCCATTCTTATGGGAATGTCAAAAAATGAGTCGACTCTTGGACAGTCTCATAAGACGTGTAATTTTTCCGTTGTAGAATTAAAATGCTGTCAGAAAGATGGGAAACAGTGAGAACTTATTCCCTTGAAATTAAGTCTATTCATAACTTATTGATTTAATTATGAAAATTCATTTAACATTTTGATTTTCTTATCTAGAGCCTAAAACAGCATATTCTTCCAACTTAAGCGACAAAGTTTTGTGAAAATCTTTACCTTTGCACATAATAAGTAGAAAAACTACATATATTTATTTAGAGGAAAACAATAAGGTATACGTTCAAACATTGAAACCCCATAAAAAATTTTACGCTCAACAAAAGAGTCCTATGAACATAAGAGTCGTAAAAGCTTTCTTACTGCAATAAATACAAGAAACCTCTAAATCATATTTTTCGGACTATCTTCCTAGATGGCGTCAAAGACTCCTTTAAAAAAATCCTAGACAAATTTGTGGACAATTAAATTTTGCGCCGATTAAGATCAAAGTGATATATTGGGCTGACTGCAATTTTTCCATTAAATGTTCTACCTAAAAGATATTTTTCGAAAAAAATTATTGCTTTGACACAATCTAAGAAAAAATTTGTTGAAAAGTGTAACATTACTTTATTTCAATAAGGGGACTTTTGCGACTCTGGGATAATAGAAACTCTTTTATTGTCCATAAAAATTTCTACGATATTCACAATTTTGAACGCTTCTCACACGGACACCTTATATAAAATACACTTCTTTTATTAGTAACGTGACGTGACAATTGTTCAGTTTAGTTGTTAAGTACCTTGCAACCACCTTGTAACTTGATGTTTTTATTTCTCTGGCATGTCCATATTATTTGTCAATTATTTGTCAAAAATTTGTCAAAATTGCTTTTTAAATGAAATGATAAATGAAATGAATGAAACTGGTGTAACGAAACCTGTTGACCGACACACGGCCGATATGTAAATAACGTCCTCGGTTGATTATAAACCTCGCCCGTTTATTTATTTTATTTACTTGTTATCGGCCTTATAACGTTAATAACTATATAGGATATTGTCAATGTTTCCTACTTTCGATTTCGAAAAACAAGATAGTCAATGCGCATTTGTGGGTGGAGCTCTCAGACTCAAATTTATTTATGTCTGGAAATAATGATAAATAATTATTATCAATAGATAGCAGCGAATATTACAATTAGACCGAAATACAGCAGGTATATTTAGCAGCAGTCCAAGGTCTGACAATAAAATTGTCAAACTCGTCAAGTTTCGTATACATCCTCAAAAAAAATCAAATTTAAACTGTCATTACCAAACAAACTAAAACTGCCAAGAATAATTTTAAAAGGTAACGTCATTGTTAAGTATTGAAAATGAAAACAGATTGATTCTTGAAACGTCAAGACTTATTGAAGTACCCGACATATCACATGTATTTTGATTTTCTATTTGTGATATTTCTCTGAGTGTTCTTGCGCTAGGCTTGTGGGGGCAGACCTGCTGTTAGAGGCTTAGGGGTGCCCTTGTGTTTATTTCGGTTTTTGTCTTGGTATCTTTGTGTAAACTTTGTAGAAAAAGTAGCGTTAGAAAATCTCTAAAAAAAGCGGAGAGTAAAATAATGTTATATGACGTCAAAAGGAGCGCCCTTGTGTTTATTTCGGTTCTTGTCTTGGAATCTTCGTGTAAACTTTGTAGAAAAAGTAGCGTTAGAAAATCTCTAAAAAAAGCGGAGAGTAAAAAAATGTTATATGACGTCAAAAAGAATTTTCTCCTATATGCTTGGATGGATCCTCCAGTTACAACCTTTGTAATTCTTTATTTTTTTTTATAGAATCCATGGTTCTTGATTAAAAAATCCGGAAACCATGACTACGTCGCTAATCAGCAGAGTATAAAAGATATAAATCAATAATTATTTTGATTTAGTCTCTCAATTATGGATAATTATGATAAGATTGAATATACTCTTCAATTAAATAAATGCAAATTTGTGCAAAGTTTTACGCTCTCCTGATTTTTAGATTTTTAACCATGAACAAATGCATTCTACGAAAAAATTACACACTGAAATTTTAGTTGGAACAGGTTGATCCAACTTTATAGCTTCTTTCTCTTTTCATTTTTTTAAAAGCAATAAGACCAAAGGGTAAAAAGTAGTATTAACATACCAAATTTAATTTAAATAATAAAACACAATTTAGATTAGTAAAACTATTTTTTTTTTTTTAATATCTTGCGCTCTACCGGCAAAACAAAGCATCTTGAAATGGAGGTAAGTTCAATTAAATTGTCTTGATTTCGTTTAAATTTAAGAATATGAGGTAGTTCCATATGCACAGAATATTGGGATACCCTGTATGTAGATCGGAATGAATTGGTGCAAAGTAAATGATTCAAAGATTGTCTATATGATTAATACTCGTAGGTAGGCTTTTTTACTTGCAATGCTACGGTTTAAAGTATTTAAAGGAATTAATACAAAATCTTTATCTCTTATGTAGAGCACGGATTGCTAGAAAATACGTCTAGAACTGAGTTAACAGTATTAGTGCAATTTACTCGTAATTGGAGGATGCGGTGCATTTACGTCTAAATTCATTGTCGTTAGACTTACGTGAGTAAAACCTTAGTTGCAACACTACTAATGATGGCAATCGCGACATCTGCGGAAGCTCACGAGAAATACTAGAAAGATCGGTGAAAAATTGAGCTTGTGAATTATTTTTATGTCAGCGGGACTGCTCTATCTGTTTATATATTCCTATTTTATAGCCCTATATGGTTTCTTTTGTAGAATTGTTGCGAATATCAGAAACATATGCGAATTTTGAGGTATATACATACATTGTTGTGTATTTATTATGCCATTAGAAACATTTTACTTGTAAATAATTTTCTTAAGAAATTATCAAGTACGGTATCTACCTAAGCAATAAACTCATTAGTTCTATAATACTTACTATGGCATATAAATTGTATGAAGAGCGATTAATGAACTCGGGTTAAAGCAGACAGCTATTCTCTTAAATCTATGAACATACATATTTTGAAGTTAAGTGCGCATGGGGAATTTTGTAATCCAACAAGTTATTACGTGCATACCTGTAGCCATATATTGACAACTGTCTGAATACAGATTAAAAATCGATCGAAGCTCCACAAAAAGATTTTATGCACGCAAACTTCAGTGATCGGACGATAGTCCACAATTGTCCGTGCTATTTTTATCGATCATCTAACATTTAGCTTCAAATTTTAACAAAATTGAAAACCGTGTTTTATTAAAGCACTTAAAGACGATTCTAAACAAAGCTACATTAGCAATATATCGACAATGGATGTTTTGTAGTTTGCCTTAAATCCTATTAAGAAGTTTTATTATCAATAATTTACCCTGGCGTTATTTGCTTTTGTTTTAAAATAATTTATAATATATTAAAACCTGCAATGCATAAAGAAGAAATGAGTATATTTAAATTAATTAAACGCGCCTACTTTCTTTGAATAGGTGCCGATTACTTCCAAACAACATGATATAAAACGTAAACGAGCTATTAATTATACGGTTTATCGGTTTCGTTTTCAGTTTATGTAAATAAACTTGGAAAATTATTAAGAATTAGAAAAATGCGATGTAACGCACAAGTTTTGTTTTAATTCTTTGCAAACCGTGTATCGTTCCTCGAACATTAAACTAAATAACCGAAGCGACAGCAAAAACTGTTGTACTAAATTGATATTTAATTTTTTTTAACTAAAACTTAAAATTAAATTTATGAACATTTAAATGAAAATAATTTTAATGCTATTTAAAAAAGCTTTTGTAATGAAAAAGTTTCGCTTGATTTTTTTTATATTCATATGGAAAATATTTATTCATAACAGCTTCAATAGAAATCGTATTGTATCATATACAGAGTGTCTCAGAAATTATTGCCAAGATTTTAAGTATATTTTTATATCATTAAGATCAACAACTTTTGCATATCATTTTTGGGAATCCTCGAATTTTAAAGAAAATATGTATATCTTTTAAAATTTGAAGTTTTTGTACTCGTTACTGGAGCGTAGATTCAAACTTTTAGTTGAGATAATAATAATAAACAGAAGAAGAAGAGGAGGAGGAAGAGAAGAAGAAGAAACAGCGCCCGTAAAATTGGTACTAATTAGAGCTGGTATTTTGTAATTAACTTAGCAGAAAAAATTTAAGATACTGAGTGGTCTAGTAAATACCTAATAATAATAATAATAATATAATAACAATATTCGTATAGGTATGTTATTTGTGTATTCCTTTCATCTTTAGTCATAAAAAAAAACACACCACAGAAATGAGACAACCCCCAAATCCAAAAGCCAAAGGCTTGTGCGGAAGGGGGCTACACTTGAAAAAACGCGGACAAACACCCATTATCCATCGACATTGCTAGTGCCGACATCGGGGATCGAACCCGGACCAGAGTAGTCAGCCTAGCCGAGAAATGCTTGCCACCGCACTCTCGACCGACTGCGCTACCGTGGCGATACTGCGCTACCGTGGCGATACCGTGGCGTCATGTCACCAGCATTATATTTATGGGTACACAATACTAAACAAAAATGTAAATTCTCGAAAAAAGTATTAGAATTGTTGAATTAAGAAGTATACCTATGCACAATTAAATTTTGGCACTTATTTCTAAGACACCCGGTATAATGATGTCATATTTAATAAAAGAGAAAATTAACCGCATACCAGATATTGACAATACTTGTATTTAATCAAGATGTCATTCAGTTACTGTTTGAAGTTTTTAAATTGGAGCGGAAAAGGTGGACTTATCGTAAACCATGATTAGCAATTGGAAATTTCCTCAATTAAATGTATCAAAGAAATCCTTGACGGATATTCCAGTGATAGGATGTGTTTATTTTATTTTTTGTTTGGATATTTTTAATTTTAAAAGAAAGAATAGTAATATGAAAATATAGAGCAACATTACTACAATAAAAGCTAGCTATATAGCTATTTTTAACAAGAATATGGGCGACAAAAGGTACGGACGAATTGCAAACAATATTTTATCTGCTATCGGTAAATATTTGTTATAAATTAAATAATGTAAAATTTATACACATTTATTTATATAAAGTATATATATTATTTGCACACTAATGCATTAAATGAAATTGAATTGAATTGAAAATAAGGGTAATACGCTACACTCATCACCAGCATTATTATAATCTTCATTGCTTTGGAAATTCAATCAATCCATTTGATTCTTAACTGCGCTTGAATGAATACATATTTTATCTCTTCTATTTTATTCACAGATTTTTTTAAATCTAAATGAACATGTTACACAGTTGATTAAATAGAAAATAAGTGTTTGTTTCATAAAAACAATTATGGTTTTTTTTCTCAAACTCGAAAAGTTCAATTACGTAAAAACTTTATAGAAAGTGATCTATCTGAATTTCCAAAATACTGTCTCCCAATACTTCCACCACTATTAGTTATAAGACACTTGTATGCAAATTCAACGAATTTTTATCTTTACCTAATTAATTATCAGCCCAAGTTTCATTGATCTACAGCAAAATCTTCCGAGATATCTGCCTAGATATGATATTTCTTCATAAACTTTATATCCCGGAAACAAAACATTTTCAGTTCCATGTTTTAAGGGAAAGAAAATTATGTTGGATGTGTCTAATAGGAATTATTATCTAAAAATAAATAAGTATTTACTATTCAAACATTATACGAGACATATCCACAAAGTAAGTGTACTGAGACTCTGATCCTCAGTAGTTTTTGTTTTAGACAAAGTTAACACTACATTCAATCCCAAGGTGTTCAGAGCCAAACGCGCGCTCATTTATCTCAGTCAGTTGAGAACTGTTGTTGTAGTGGCGTGTTGAAGTGACTACCGCCATTCCAAATTCCTCCAACTGCGAGGTGAGAAGCATAATCCGGTTTCTTCTTGCAAAGGGAAACGCACCGTTCCAGATTTTTAACGAAATCAAAACTGTTTATGGGGATGGTGTGGGTATAAAACTGGCAGAACGAATGTTCATGATGAACAAAGAACAAAAATCATGTCAACTGTGTACCGTAAAGTCCTCATTGACTTTTTGCCCCTGGGGAAAACAATGCAGCGCGGTACTGTGAAACCCTGAAAACACTACGGAGAGCAATACAGAACAAAAGAAGAGGAATGTTAACGAAGAGAGTGTGCTTCTTGCATGACAATGCACGTCCCCACAAAGCAGCACTTGGATTCATTCAGTTGGAACATCATCAACCACCTTGGCCTGGTACCTCCTAATTTTCAAATTTCCTATTCTCTACAGGTGTTTATGGAGGCAAAAAAGATTTTCAACCAACGATAAGGTCCACAGTGACGTGAAAGAATGAATCTGAGAGATGGCGGGAGATTTTTTTGGAGAAGCTATCAGAAAGCTCATTCCTCTGCTCTCAAGGGGTGTATTGAGGTTAAAGGCGACTACGTCGAAAAATAAAATAGTGTTTAATGTAAATTTTTCATAAATATGCTGCCGTTTCGATTTTTAAAAAATTGAATACCCTTTGTGGATTTGCCTCGTATTGAAGATCCTACGCGCAGTAACATTTACTACGATAGCTGTCAGTACTGCCATCGCGACGTATTAAAATATACACACTTTATTTCTTCTGCTATTATATAGAACATTTAAATTATTTTTGGTTCGTAGAGCTCCCTGTTCCCATTACCTAGAAAACTTTCAGATGAAAGTGAAGCAGAACGTGCTCTTTGTTAATATTCTTCCACTTATGAAGGAATATATTATAAATCTGGAATCTTGTCATTTTAAACATGATTCTAAAAAATATTCATCAGTAGTATTCAAGAACCTCAAGATCTTAGTTACTATGCTCAAGTGTTTGCCATCATAAAATATTTTGAGTTTATAAACATTTGAAAAAAATTGACACAGAGACTATTAATCAGTTTCGAAAACTGTGCCACTGGTGTAAAGATCGCGTGTATTATTTTGTCCAACAGAACATCACACTTAATATGTGCCAGACAAATACATCTCTTTGCACCAAGTGCAGCTGAATGCATGAAACGGATACTGCTATTAGATAACGTATTAGTGCAAAAATGTCACGGTTATAAAAATAATAATGGCTTTGTTCCTAGAGCATTCCAAAACATTTTCCAATAGTCGGACTCATGCTCATTCCACTGCCATAGATTCAAAACTCATTGTTCCGAATCAAGTGAGATTGCGTCTGATTGTAGAAACTATTTCTAATGTATTAGAAACAAAGCTATTATGTTGTATCTAGATATTGATAAACTTTCTTTGCCAGCTCTTCCTTTTCTATTACAAACTCTGACCATATTGTGGTTTCAGTATTTTACAAAACACATATGAACGTAATCGAAACAGCAGTTGTGGTTAAGATGACGAACGCATTCCTGTTGTTGCCAATACCACTGTTACGTAATATCCGATTAATTCAGGTTTTTCTAAGAATATTTACGTATCGCATATTACTTTAAAATTATTTATTTAAATTTTAAATAATACTGATATATTAATTCTTGATAACTTTAGATATTAACGCTTTTCTTGTAACTATTTTTTTTTAATTATTGGAACTAATTTGTTACAAAATTTGTTATTATTGTTAATACCCCACACATAGTAGGTACATTATATCTAGGAAAATTTGTATTAATTTGTCACATAAGAAAAATTAACCCTGTATATTTTTTCTACTGTTTCTAATAGTATATTGAAAGTAATTAAACCAGTGTTAAAAGTCAAGCTTTTAATACTTTTATCACACTTTCCCCGACTATTGAAACGAGAATGAAATTTTTGCAACACCTTTTTTATCAACTTTTCAATTTTATTTCAGCAATAAGAACGTTCGACCTATTACCTTCATATTTCAGTTTAATATTAATAATAATAACGTCTTCTTCCTTTCACTTTATACGTTACATTAAAAAAATTGTAGATCCTAATGTGAAACTTGTCTCTGTATATTTTTAAGAGGTTTCGGTATCTACATTGTGTTAAATAATTCAATTTAACTAAAACAGTTAACGCTGTAATGCTATCTTCGAAATCTTTCGATAAGCGAAAACGTATTTTTATTCTCTTTAATAAAAATGAGGAAATGCTTTGTCACTTTTAGTACCTTATTCTTTATTTATATAGAAATAATACATTCCCTTTCAACTAATTTGTACAAGAGAAACTTCCGATGTTACAAATAAATATAAATGTTACCATTAGGGCTTGTAGAATCTGTAAAAATACAATAGAAAATCGTGGTACCACTAATACTGAATCAAGTATAAAAATATTGGCTCCAACTGTTTTCCTTCCTAAAATAACATTGAAAGGCTTATCAGAATTTCGATGTTAAATTTTAAGTTAAGCAAAGCATGACAAGAAAATCAAACGTATTTTTGTTCACTTGTTCATTTACTTTTAATGTATGATACGAAAAGAAAAAAGTATATAGGGTGAACTATTCTGAGGAGGACACACAAATTGAGATTTTTTCTAATACCGTCCTAGAAGGTCTATTTGTTCTTTAGTGGCATATGGGAAATGCCAAAAATAAATCAACCCCTACAGAAATTAAAAACTAAGCAAGTTTCAGCAAAAATTAAAAAATCTCTGTATATCTGCAAACTTTAACCGAACAAAACTGAACTGAACTTTTAAAGTAAGGAATGACTTTTACCCATTTATGTTGCTATTATAGTGTGCACAAATCACTACTTTAAAATACTATTCTATAGAATGTTCTATCATGGGTCCTTGAAAATGTTTAGAAACAATATTGGCAACCTTAAATATGTGTTAACATTAATAGTAATATTTGCAACCTAATAACACTGTTTTGCTAACAAAATGCAGATTACTCCACATCTACATTGGTGGGAAACTCTGTCCGTTAGCAGCAAATTTTGAATTTTTAGTAACAATCGTACTAATATTTGCGTTCTAAAAGAGTTCGTTAAAAAAAATCCAATCTTCCACTTTTAGAAGGTAAACTTCTCAGTCATTACAATTTTGTGTAAGTGTTTTATGTGATATCATTCAAAACGATTTAGTGTGTACTCAAGGAAATGAAGTTTTTACAAGGTGAAATGATATAATGAATGAAATTATTCGAAAAACACGACTACCTGTGAAATATTAGGATAAAATAATACATACATAAATGCAAAAAAGATGAAATAAGGGCGAATTTAAAAGTAGGCACTGGAAGAAGCTGAGAAAAAAATTAAATATTTGGTACACTGACGGCGTAGTGTAGAGAAAAAAATTATTGGTTTCGGAAGGAGTAACCTAATGATTATTATAAACTAGCTTGTCTGTGAAATTATTTGTTTAGGTAATTTAGGAGTGTTTTTGGAATTAATTTAAAGAAGCTTAACACCAAAATAGAGTAAAATTATATTGTAACAAACTAAAACTAAAATAAATGAAAAAGTATAAGACATCGCATATTTCAATATTTTTAAATATTTATTACGAAATTTTTGAAAAACTTTCTAAATCATATTTTTACTTGAGTGTGTTGATATGGTTATTTAATTTAATTTGCACAACTCATGTTAAAATGACAAAATATTGTTCGCGAACATTAATTAGCGAACGTTACTAAGTGAACATAGCTAACGATTTGTGATAGTGTGGAACAGACCCCGCACTTTTCTTATGGAAAATGGCTTTCGGCTAATTTACTTGAAAGTTTGCAAGTTGATAGTTCTCAATATGTAGATCAAAAGTCTCAATGGACATGAAGCCCTATAACCCCTCCTTCCCCCTAAAAATCCACACCCAAGGGGCAAGGGCGATATCACTGATTTCTGAATGTGAAACAATTTTTATTTATTCCCAAACAACTACCCCTGTGACCCTTCAACCACCGACCATCTATTCATGACTCATGAGTAGATGGTCGGTGGTTTATGACCAGTTAAATTCATCCTCAATATTCTTTATGACAGTATTGGAGGGAAGGGGTTTGATGATCGACGGTGATGGGGGTGGGTATACGTGGGAGGGGAGGGGTTAGATGGTCGGTGGTTGAAGGGTCAAAGGAATGGTTGTGTGGGGTAGCTATTGGTTGGACTACAAGAATAAAAATTGTTTCACATTCAGAAATCAGTTATATCTCTCTAGCCCCTTGGGGGTGGATTTTTGAGGGGAAATAGGGGTTATAGGGCCTCGTGCCCATTGAGACTTTTGTTCTACATATTGACAACTATCAACCTGCAAAATTTCAAGAAAATTAACCGAAATCCTGAAAGCCATTTTCTATAAGAAAATTGCGGGGTCCAATTAGTATTTATTTGCCATATTGAAAAAATCTTCTATTAAATATTGCACTGTGGTAAAATGTGTTTTTAATTAAATGCCATTTTGACAAATATTCCATAATAGCAATTTACAATTGTTTTTTTTTCATTTAAATAGGGGGCATTGGTATTATTTAGTACCCATGTCATAAACTTTTTTTTTATTTTGTTCGTTTTGAGATGCAGTTTTATAAAAAAAAATTGAAAAATAATGCACTTTTAGCTTTTATTTTTAAACTAAAAAAGTGTTCTTTGAAAAAGAGTGGCGTTTCTTCGAAAAATTCTCAAAAAAAATCGTCTTTCGATATGCAAATTTATGAGACACGTTCTGGAGTGGGATCTGTTCTATTCTTTTGGAATATATTTTTTTTGTATTTTAATATTTTACAGTTAATGTACGCTATTAAAGCAATTTTTATTATAGAAGTAAATCAAGTAATCACTAAAAATACCATATTGTTAAAATTACTTCTACAACTATTGTCACTACCATCTAAATTATTTTTAACTAAATATTCCGATTTTTTTTCAATATTAAAAAGTTTGTTTTACGTAATATCTTTGTGGGTACACATGTTCGCAAGTGACCCATTTTTAAGCACAACGTCAAGAACACCGCCGGACGCACCACGGGGTTCCCGGAAGACGACCCCTGCAGAGTGGCGCCAAGGAGCAGGGACTACTACCAGCAACTACCAATATACCTACGACCGACTCCACACAGAAAGCACTATCCAGCAAACCCTCAAACCGTCAACACGTTTTTTTTTCCATACAAGTTTTCTATACATTAGTTTTCAATAAAATAGTTTATTATTACCATTGAGAGAGCGTTTATTTCTTGCTGTACAGCGAAAGCAACCCTCACCTTAATATCCCAATATTTTTGCCATTTGTATTTAGTAAAAATATCATAGCCTACTTTACATATACAAAAATTCGAAAAAAATACAATAAAAATACTGATAAATTCTCATACTCAACTCATAGTCTCATAAATTTTCGTATTGAAATAGGTACGATATGTTTGAGAATTTTTTGAGAAACTACATCCCAAAACAAACAAAATGAAGAAAAAAAATTATAATATCTTTAGTTTTTGCTAGGTATTTGAAATTTTTTTACCCAAAATATTCAAATACTCATAACTTCTTGAGGGGTTGAAATAAAAGTTTGAAAAAATTCTTGGAAGCTGCTCCAAATGATGATGAATATCAAACTGAATTCCGTTCATCGTTATAGTATCGTAAAACAGTATCACGTGACGCATTCTCTTAATGGACCTAACTACTGTTACTACAAATTTAGTGCCCAGATATGGATGAAAAATAAAAACAACAAAATAGTAAATATTAGGAGAATTCATTAATTAATACCGAAAAAAAGGTAAGTATCAGTTTTGTCTCCGATTATACGTTTTGGAATCAGAAAAATTAGTCCACCCACTGACTTATCTGTATTTACAAAATGAATATCTCCTAACTGTTATTAAACGCGATCCCGGCAATAATTTCGACAATGTATCCGAAAAAAATTAACGACTGCATTAATCGCACCTATAAAATTTATATTTGACTCAAAAGACTTTATAAATAACTTTAACGGCCAGTATTTGCCCACGTAAACAATGGTGAACTTTATAGTTCCTAAATTCGTAAAATAACCAGAGTAAACACATAAAGATCAATAGCAGGGGCTGTAATGTATTATTCATAAATTTGTACGAGTACTATAAAAATGTGTGTTATTTAGTATAAGGTAATGCTAATGCATTATTTAAAAGTTTGCGTTAATGATTTCTTTACAATACAGGGGAATCCATACCTTCCTGGTCGTAAAGCTATGTTGTGAACAATTTTCAACTTTTTGAAGTGGATAGGGGAGGCTGGTGAAGATGAACTGAGTTATATTAAACATTTATGTCCTCTTTTAGCATTTCATCATTACAATTAGAAAGTAAACTCGGTGTAATAAAACATGAATCAAAGAACAATACAAGAAATGGTTTGATGAAGAATGTGTTGAAATTCAACAAGATTAGAAATGCTTAAAGAAAATATTTATGGAAATAAGAAAAAATATGAAGAGGTGAGGAAATTAACTAGACGAATATGTAGAAACAAAAAGAACACATTCTGAGAAGATAAAATGAGAGAAATAGAAAGTAAGTTTGTAAATAAAGAAATTAGAAATTTTTATCAGGAGGTGAAAAGGCTTAGATCATCCCCAACAAAGAAATTATATTACAGGCAATAAGATGGAGTATTGAGAAGAGATACTGAAGGTAAATTAGATTTATGTTCTGCCCATTTTGAAAAATTACTTAATAGTGAAATTATAAACTCATCGGATTTTAGAGATGAAAATGAAGTTCCATCAGTGCACGCATTAATAAGAGAACCGTCAGAACAAGAAATAGGATTATAGGTAAAATGAAAAACAATAAAAGAGAAGAGAAGCTACAGAAAAGGATATATCAACTAATCTCAATGGTGTGGAAAGAGAAGAAAATGCCTGGGAAATGGAAGACTTCAGTAATATGCCCTATATATGAGAAAGGGGGCAAAAAGATTTGTAATAATTATAGGGGAATAGTTTGGTGGACATTGGCAACTACGAGCAAATTATATTTATCGAGATAAAGAAGTAGAATAGTTTAGGAAAGAGCAATCAACAATGGATCAGATATTCATAGTAAAACAAATTCGAGCAAATAGTTACTCACAAGAATTAGGTCTACATATACTTTTTGTAGATTACAAACAAGCATATGATTCAATAAGTAGAGGAGAAAATGTACGAGGTGTTGCGAGAATTTAAAGTCCCGGTTACGTTGATAGATTTAATAAAACTAACATTAAGAGATACAAACAGTAAAGGGGAGTAAGTTGAAGGGTAAAAATGAGAAAATCTTTTGGAGTTACTAGTGAATTAAGACAGGGCGATACCCACTCTACACTTCTTTTTAATCTGGTTCTAGAAATGAGAATGAGAGTAAGTAAAATCCAGGCAAATATACTATATTACTGTGCTCATCAAGCAATAGTTTCTAATTATGGCAAGAACTAAATCCGAGCTAAGGAAAGTATTTGAAAAACTGCAAACATCATCAAAGAAATATGGATCAATTTTGTGAATGAAAATAAAACAAAATCTATGGTAATAAGAACCGAAGTGAAACTTGGATTATGAATAAAAATATGGAGAATAGGTTGACATATGGGAAAGGAAAATATTAAGAAGGATTTTTAGAGGTACTAAAGATCAAGATGGCCAATGAAGAAGGATGACAAATAAGTAGTCGAAAAATATAATAACCCGAGTATAGCAACCGTATTAAGGATGGTAGGTAGTTATGACAGGTTTATAGAACGCCTCAAGTAAGACATCTAAGAAAAACATTATTTGATGGTGAAGGACGAAAGAAAAAAAAGGGGATTTAAGGAGTCTGGATGTAGAGGACTGGAAATATGTGACAACTGGTAGAGTAACATGGAAGCATCTCATTAAGAGGCTTGGAGCCATGGGTATCGAATAGTTCTGATTATTATTGGTTTCATACAAATGAATTTGTGAGATTAAATAAGATGGCGATAAATTCTCATCCTTTTCTTCTGCGACGAGTCTTCGATAAAGTTCTTCAAGTTACGTCAAAACTCATTAAGGATATCGTTTGGATCTAACTGGATTCACTTAACTTTATAATCGCAGACGCCACCTCTTTCTTAACTGATTCTTGTTTGGATTGTCCTTGATCTTCTCTGTCCTGTAATGGGTTCTTCAGTATAAATATGTACCCTGTTGACAGGTGACAATTGTGTTTTCTTTATTGATGGGGAGTATGGTAATTACTTGATTTTCCTTTAGTTCTTGATGACTTCGTCTGTTGAAAGATTTGGTTTCGGAGGCTTAGCACTTCGTAATAAGCGTGCTGCTTCAGTCCTTACTTATTCCGCAACTTGTTGGGAAATAACATCGGCACGTTGCTTGGGCCTTGATGATCTTTTCTTTTGGTATTGCTATACGGCGAAATTTAGGAAACGCATTTATAAAATTTATAACATACTGCAATAATTAGCACTGATATTTGAATCGCATTCTTCATCATACAGGTTATTATCAACTGAAATGATTGGAACACTATCCGGGTGAACAAATAGAGGAGCGAGTCTTCAACAAATCTTCCAATAAAACAGCAAAGCTTAAAATAAATTAGTAGGTACATCGAGTGACACTTAACCGGTCTATAAAACAATTGAAAACGACGAAACACAAAATTGTTTAAAATTGACAAAATAAAATGTGCAATAAGAAAAAAAGAAACATCTATAAGTTGAATGTGCTCAAAATCCTTTTGGGATAGTTACTTACTAGTTTATTTGTGGCTATCTTAAATAATGTTTTCCTTAAAAAATATTTACAGCTAATTTGAATTCAGATTTTTTATATTAACTTAAAATAATGCATTAATAGATATTGCTTTCCTACTTTTTACAATCTTTTATAATTGCGCCTTTACGCTAAAAATTATATGTATACATTAATAGTAATATAGTTGAGAACCACATTGAAATGTTTAGAGCATTTAATTGCATACATTATTTTGTCTTGTAGTCTTTACGACTAAGTACTGAATTTTTTCTCACCCTGTATAAAAATCTACATTGGAATTGTAATTATATTTATTCTCATAATAAACAGTAATGTACTTCTCGTTTTCTGAAAGAATTCAAAGAAAAACAAATTGCTATTTTTTTATGTACCTACCTAAAAATATCGGAAATTTTAGAACTACTTATATATAAAATATGTATATAGTTTGTTTCTAAAAGTATAAACCAACGTTAATGTAGATTCTAGTTGAAAGCTCTTTGAAAACACTTTCCTTGTATAGCCTTGCGTTCAATGAGGCTATATCGCATATGAAAAGTCATTATTTATGCAGTTTTACGACAATCCCGGTGTAAAATTTTATCAATTTCATCCATCCAGCCGCCGCTTCGAACACCAGCGCCTTCGCCAATAATTTCATTACATGGATTGGTTGGAAAAATAATTTCGTTCCACCTACGCTCAATACCAGCTTTTGACGGAGATATACGGAACCTAATTTTCACATCAGATCACCTTTATTTCAGAACGAAAAAGTGAAAAGTATAATGCAACCTAAACTACCTGGTAATTTGAGCAGAAAGGAGATTTTATCACCATGTACAGAATGTTTTATAAATCATTGTCATAATTTTAGAAGGAATTTATTATATACTAAACATCCTTGGCCTCGAATGTAAAATATAAAGCCACTGGTTTTGGAGTTTCAGTTGAAATTTAAAAAAATTTCACACTACTCGAATGAAATTTAAGCTAACTATACAGGCTGTTACAAATTCGCTTCTCACTACAGGGATTTCGGAAACGGTAAGAGGTACGACGTAGTTTAAATGGGGGCAAAGTTGCGTAATCAGGAGGCCAACATTATGCCTCTGAAAAATCAAGGCAAACCTGACTAGTTTTCGAAATATTTGAAAAAAACCGAAATTTTGGAAATCCGTTTTTGTTTCATTTCAGCCTTGTTAGAGGTGATATCGAAAAAAGAACAACACTTTCTCATGGCCACTTTTTGCCCACTATCGAATGGCATAATCAATTTTTGTATGCAACGTTTTGTCTCTCCAAGACCATCATCAATTTCATTTTTTTAAATACGACTCCAGAAATGTTATTACATTTTTTGCAAGACTTCATGACCCCCAATACTGTAATGCCTCATCGCGAACCAGATTTAGACGTTTTGCCTAGAAAAATTCATCATCAGTGTATTCGTTCCAAATTTATCTAAATTTTTTATTTAGATTTCTTTGTTTATTGAATTATCGTACACTGTAAGTGTCGTTAGACCCTGTGAAATCCATCTAGTTATTTAAACTATTACCACCACGCGTTACAATAAAACATTTATTATTATTAACTATTACCATCACTTGGTCATACATAACTCAATAAGTTGTTGCGTCAAAATTAAAACATTATTACAATTTTAATTGCATTATGAATTTGTAATTTTCTAATATCCATTGCAATTTCTCAGTACCTACGTCGGTGGTATTCCAGTTTATGTAAAAAAAAAGTAAGGAAAATTTGCTATATTTTAGGAAATTTTCATTGGAATTTTCATGTGTTTTAAGTTATTTCAAGGATTTGTGTAAAAAAACAAATATATTATTTTTTCGGTAAATTAAATAGTTAACAAAGTTGTACCAATTTGTAACCGAAATATTCTGAAACCTTTCTTTTTGCCGTGTGGTAAAAAAACAAAAAATAATAAATTAGCAATACGTAAAAATTATGAATGACACTGCACTTCCTAAAAACATCTTATTAGACATGAAGTATTAAATTTTTTAAAACTCCCGAGGTTATAAATCTTTTTGACATGAATTATTCTTTTTTTCCAAATATAGTAAAATATTTTATAAAACAGAATACAGGCTGTTACAAATTCAACAATAGAACATACATAACTCAAAAAGATGTTGCGTCAAAATTAAAACATTGTTACAATTTTAACTTTATTATGACAAACTAATTCTTAAAAATGCATATGAACAATCAAAATGCCAACTGAATATTCTTTAAAAAATTTCAGTAAATGTTCAAAAACATTTTCGTTTTGGCAAAGGTTAAAAATGAAGATCAACGTAATATTATCAGAATTTATTATATCTGTAACTACAACTGTGAAAGAGCATGTCAGATGTAATTGTATGAATATTCTGAAGAAAATAGATCGGAATTTGTTTGAATTTTGAGCACTCGAGAAGCCTATAAAATAACTATGAACACTAATAATGTTTTATTTTAATGCGTGGTGGTAATAGTTTAAATAACTAGATGGATTTCACAGGGTCTAACGACAATTACAGTGTACTATAATGCAATACACAAAGAAATCTAAATAAAAAAATTAGATAAATTTGGAACGAATACACTGAAGATGAGTTTTTCGAGACAAAACTGGTTAGGGCTGAGGCAGTACAGTATTGGGGGTCATGAAGGTTTGTAAAAAATGTAATAAAATGTCCAGGGTCGTATTTAAAAAAATGAAGTTGATGATGGTCCTATAGAGACGAAACGTTACATGTAAAAATTGATTATGCCATTCGATAGAGGGCAAAAAGTGGCCGTGGGAAAGTGTTCTTCTTTTTGCAATATCACCTTAGGCTGAAATTAAACAAAAACGAATTTCCAAAATTACGATGTTTTCAAATATTTCGAAAACTAATCATGTTAGCATTGATTTTTTAGAGGCATAATGTTGGTCTCCTGATTACGCAACTTACCTCTTACCGTTTCCGAGATCCCTGTAGTGAGAAGCGAATTTGTAACAGCCTGTATAGTTACTTAATGGCAAAAATTCTCTAAATTAATATACATTGTCAACCAGTGGCGGACATGTCAGGAGGCATCGTTTAAAACCCCCAAAATTCAAATGTTTGTAAGTATTTTGGAAATTGAACAAGCGTATTTGATCTTAAATGTTATTCCTAACATAAAATATTGGTTTTATTTAAAAAAAGTGAATTATTGAATTTTAATTTAAACCAAGCTTATCACACATTTATATAAGTTTAAAATATTTAAAAAAAACTACGAATTTCTAAAAAGTATGGTTGAACATAAATATGACTACAATTACAGCACAATCATCAAAAGTCTTAAAAGATTATGATTGTAGAAACTTAATACTCTTTGGGAGTTGCGTCCCCTTAGATGATTAAAAATTTCTGCAGCAACAGACAATGTCTTTTTGAGGTTCTAATGGTTATGTTGTGCATACAATTACATTTAAAATAATATTTAACATACATTTTTATTGCAAAATAATACATTTTTTTAGATATTTTAGAATCATAGAAATTATAACTCAAAAATAGTTCGTGCTACTAACAAAGTGGAAGAGGGGCTTTTTCTCAGAAACAACATTAAATTAAGTACACTTATTTAATTTCAAAATTACTCAATGTGTTGAAATCCTGAGGTTCTTAGTAACAGTGCTCCTCGGTATCTCAGTCACAGGTTGTGGAATTTGTATACTGTCTGGATATTTACTGCCTACCTTCTTTTAAAACTAAAATAAATATTATGTGATTATAACTTTACAGAATTTAAGCAATTAGAACATGAATTAAGTTATGGAACTGTATGAAATAATATGTCTTGTTGTTCAATACTATTTTACTTCATAAAAAGATTATATTAAAATCAAAATACCATCAGGTATAAAATGAAGCGATTGTCAATGTTTAAAATAAAAAATATATTGGACCAAAAATATATTTATTATTGTATTTATTACTCATTGTCCAAATTTTGATAGAGGTTTGTGTATCGCAAACTATGAAAAAAATTTGCCAAGGTAAAAGATATATCCATATTTTCTTTCATTTATAAATAAGTAATATTTAAATTATTCTTAGTGCTATTTCATAAGTAACTTGGTATTGCCCACAGACCACCTAGACTGGCTTATAGAGCGACTTTGGTGAAAACACTTTGGAGCCTGATTTGGAGCCCAGCGCTCAGTCGTGTCCCAGCATTTGACGTGTACGCATAGCTGTGATTTCGATAATTATACTCCGCGGTCGAAATTATAGAGAGTGATTCAGACATTATATAAAAACACTATTACCGTAATGCGTATAAAATATAAAATGATTTTTATACGGTTCAATATTATTTATCTTTGTGCCTCTCGCTACGCACATCGATAGAATCTATAGACTGAGTTACGCTGAACGTCGATCTATATTATATCTCTGTCTTTTGCACTTGGTAGGGGATAGGGAAATGCTTTTTTAGTTGGGTGTAAACGGACTTGATTTACCAGTCCTGAGAAACGTCATAGCATAAGCGTAGACGAGGGGTCTAATTCCATGGCTATAATAAATTTATAAATGAAATAAACACAACTGGGACGTTTTAAAATGCTGTAATAATTAAAATGGATCAAAGTGCCGGTTATAGCAAACCGTAAAAAATATTAGATGTTATATTTTATTATCTTTTTTCAATATTTTCTATAT